>NC_137794.1:66822797-67047797 GCF_963383645.1 Muscardinus avellanarius | reverse complement strand
ATGCATATTTCAGAGTGTATTTCTCATCACTAAGTCATACATAACTTTTGAAATTTCTATAAAAGTCTTATTTCCAATTTTGATTTTGAGATCTCTTACTTTTCTTGTTGTTATCTATATAGCTCCCCAACCACACTTTAAAAAAAAAAGAGTTTTTGAAGAAAATCAATTAGAATATCCTGGACTTAGCTATTTCCTTAGAGGAAAAAATACAAAGAAGGGAAAGAAGGAGGGGAAAGACGGGAACAAATACCAGAGCAACCTATTGTGCTCGCTGCTGAGCTAAGGACATTTTTGTCCATTATGCTTCTCCAATCCTTGTCAGATTCTAAGCTAGATATGATTATTTCACTTCACAGACAAGCAAACAAAGACTTAGAGAAATTAAGACAATTTCCTAAGATTTCAGCAGAAGCAAAGGGAGAAGACTCACAAGAAAGAATCAGAAAGCAGTTGTTTATCTGACCACATTGCCCAACATTGATCTTCAGCAATTTTCAGAGGTGATATCATTATTATTGAAGGGCTATCATGGACAGCTATCAGAAAGCTGCCTGAAATCTAGGGTCTACGGAAGTCACAGGGCAGAGGAAAAGTAGGTGGTAGGAGCTTGTAAGGCTCGAGCAGATAGCAGAGTACAAGGGTAAGACAAGCGACTCACACTCACACAAACAGGCACACACACAGTACCAGGGTATCAGTGTGAATTCTAGTTATGGGGTATGGAACTAGAAACTGGCAAGTAGGATTGACTACACAATTTGCACAGTTACTCATCCACAGATTATGAGGACTGTCAAGATAGTGAGAGCAGAGCTCTAACACAAACACAGTGTTTCTGAGCATGGAGCCCTGAGCAACATCACAGGCAAAACTGTGAAGCTGGCCCTGGATGCAGGTGAGTCTTGATATAGAAAGTACTCAAGAGCTGAGAATGTCTCCCCAGTTTCTTCTTCCTCTGAATGACACAGCACTGGACAATCTGTAATTGTATCATTTGTCAACTAGAGAGTGTGTGCGTGTGTGTGTGTGTGTGTGTGTGTGTGTGTCTGTGCGCATTGGAGATTAAACCCAGGGCCATTTTACCTCTGATTTGTACCCCAAGCCTCCTTTTTTAATTTTTATTTTAAAACAGGGTCTCACCAAGTTGCTAAGGGCCTTGCTAAGTGTTTGAAGCTGGCTTTGAACCAGCAAGCCTCTTGTCTCAACCTCCCAAGAGTAGGATAATGGAACTGTGCCACCATGCCTGGCTTGCTAACCATTTTCTTAATCCTCTTCTCTACCACATGAGGAGCTGTCGCCTCCTCATACTGTCTCCTCCACACGCTTGGATGGCTTACCCAAGTTTTACCTTTTCTTGGTAGCTTAACTCAAATTCCTTTCTCTATAAATTTTCCTGGTAAATACAAGCAACTTAATCATTTTTTTCTCATATCATACCATTTGTCTATATTCTTAATCCCTGATAATATTCAGTGTGGCAGTTTATTTGTTTAATCTATTTTATATGTAATTATTTCAGTGTCTCTCAAATGGCTGTATAATTTTGAAGCCTGGCTTCTTTGAAATATCAGTATCCTTGGAATAAGTCTAAAGGGGGAAAGAGTGACAGGAGCTGAGCCTCCTCCCTGCCCTCTTCCATGGGGTCCTGGGGACTTGGGGAATGCCAGTGCATTTAACTTCTATGGCAGTGTCCTGACCTCCATGTTGCTAAAATAATCTCAGTGTCCTCCTGTAGGAGTGGGGCTGATTTCCCTAGAGCTGTTCTCCCTCAGTATGGTTCCCTGTAAAAACACAAAAGAGGCCTGCAGGGGCTAATTGTTTTCTGACAGATTTACATCTCCACTTAATCAAAATGTCACTGTTAAAGTCAGATGAGAAGCTATGGACCAGACTGGCAAAGAGGAATATAGGTCTCTGTTTTTCCCTCCCCTTCTTTGGAAGACGAGAACGGTGTGGAGAGAGCCATGGTAAAGGGGAACTTGGATAAGCTGCTGAAGCCAGGTCCTCCTATGTAGTATGAGGGGGTAGTGATAATCTCATGCAGGGTACGTGAATGTATGTGTAATACATTAGGCAGCAATACCGTGCTGCAAATACATTTGTGTTCATTTCCAGACATCACACACTGCAGGCATCACAATAGCTGTTCAGCTGTGGAGCCACTTATAATTATGCACAGTTGAGAACTCTCTGAGCCACTCTTCTCCCTGCTGCAGTCTACAGGAGGCAAACATATAATACATTTGGCTCTCCCCATGCATTTTGACAACTTTTTAAAAGGCATCAGGATAATGTTTGCATGCATTATGGAGCTAGAGAAATGAAAACCCCATTACAAGATCTGAAATTACTAGGCTCTCTTAAAGTGACATAAATCAGGCCCATTTGACATCACCACTTCAAGCACTCGTGTTTCAGGCACCAGAGAGAGTATGCAAATATGAGTGCTGCTTTTTTGTGGCAGAGAAAGCAAAACTCAAATCGGAAGATTTAGAATACAGCTACACCTGATATGCAAAGACATTAAAATAAACTTCTCTGTGGATACCAGCCAGTGTTTGGGCTATTTTAAGTACCAATGACCATAATAGCTTCATGGAGTCTTATTGATCCAAGAGTTTAATATCTGTATGTAATGGAGTACAGACGATATGACGTTTCTCTCCTTTGCACCTCTTCCCAACAGATACTAATGTATGCTTTTCTGTGTGTAACAGGACTACAATTTCCCCACGGGCTCCTGCATGGCCTATTATCCAGGCCATTGGTATGATTTAGTAATGCCATCAGCGATTGGGGGGTGGGCTTGAGCTTACATGTGCAGTTGTGTACTTGATGGTTTATAATCTGCTCTGTTAAAATTGTAGTGATGATGGAGCATCACTTTCTTGCCTCAGTGATGCTTTTTTATTTGTTTTAAAAGGATGAGCCGGGCGTGGTGGCGCACACTTGTAGTCCCCGCACTTGGGAGGCAGAGACAGGAGGATTGTGCGGGTTTGAAGCCAGCTGCGCACGCTGGCTTAGGAGACCCTGTTTCCAAATTAAAAAAAAAAAAGTAAAAATAGGTCTGGGAGTGTAGCCCAGAGGTAGAAGGGCTTCCAGGAACCCCAGCACCACCAAAAATAAATAAAAAGTAAATAAAAATAAAAGGATGAAAGTGTTTAATTGTATAAAATGCCCCATACTGGTAGCTTTACTGCCCTAGAAGTTCAGAGAATAAAATAAATTATCCTAGAAGTTTATGATTTTGTTTTTTTAATTGGTACATTCTAGTCATACATCCTAATAGAACACAAATCAATAAGCTAAATGGTTTGAATAAAAATATTATGATATGTATTTAAAAAGCCTCTGAATTTATTTTTTCATGGTGATCTCAGTTTGAATTTTCTTAATATTTCTGTTATATTATAAAAATATACATCTGAGCATTATTTTAAGGGTGTGTTTGTGTGTATGTAATATTCTCGTACCAAATACCAAAATCATCTTTATTTTGAAGCACATTTTTATAATAAAAATTTTAAAAAATAAATTAAAAATGCCTTTTCTGCTTTCCAGTGTCCTAGTAAAATTAACTACATGAATTCTTCTCTTCATCTTAAAGGCAAAGTCAGAGAAATGAGGCTAAATTCATTTCTATAAACTCATTTTATCTCATTCTTCCTTCAATATTTTGTTCATCTAGCCATAAAGAAATGCAAGCTGAATTAAGCAGTGGTTATGCACATTCGTAGGGGCACGTGCATGTGTGGGGTGAGCATAGATGCACAGGTGGGCATATTCATATGCACATATTTTTATGAGTGTTTTTGTGTGACTGAATATTTTGGGGTGCATCATTGCATGTGCCAGTGTATGTCTGTGTGTTTGTTTTTTATGTGGGCTTGTGTGTATGTATGTATATATGCGTGTGTGTGTGTGTGTGTGTGTGTGTGTGTGTGTGTGTGTGAAGCTTTTAAAGACTAGATACTAAGTTAATTTCCAAGTTAACATAAATTCATTGAACACATTCTTAGGTCTCTAGCATTTTCTGGGACATAAAATGAAAAACTGAATATGAATATGTTTAGGGCCTTAAAGATTTCAGAACAGCTGGGCATGGTGGCACATGCCTGTAATCTCAGTACCTGAAAGGTTAAGATAGGAGGACTGCAAGCAGATTGGAAATCAGCCTCACAACTTAGCAAGACCCTTAGCAACTTAGCATGACCCTGTTTCAAAAATAAAAAAAAACATAACAAAAGGGTTGAGAGTTATAGCTCAATGGTAGAATGCCTCTGGGTTCAATTCCCACTACCACCCACTTTGTTTTTTCCTAAACAAGATAGGAAAAAGTACTTTGTACACAAAAGGCAATAGAAAAATTAACTACTTTATTTGATGAACAAAGTGCTTATTGAGCAGACAGGACGGATTTATATATGAAATGAATGATAGACAATAGAGGAGGAGGATGCTGATGTGTGAGATAGTCTTGAAGCTCGATAGAATTTTAACTTTTGAAGAAATGTGGGGGGTGGTAATTTAGATAAAAAAATTAGTAAAGTGAGTGGGGAAATGGAGTTGCGACAGTTCAGGCTGTGTGGAAGGAATGGTTATGTAAACAGTAGGAGCTGAGTGTCCCTGAAGACAGAAAGGAAGTAGATCGCTGGAGTGCCTTCTGCTGGATAAAGAAATTAGAGGTGAAAAGAGGGCTCTGGCTTTCTGTTGCTGAGCTGGGAATGGCATCTCTTCCGTTAACTAGATGTGTGGTTTTGTTCAAGACTTAACTTCTCTGAGGCTTGGTTTCTTTTTATGGTGGTGACTGCAGTGAGGATTCATTGAAATACAATGATACACTTATAAAATGACTGGTATATAGTAAACACTTAATAAAGGATAGTTATGAGCTAGTGCTTGGCCTACAGATAATGGTAACTGCTGAAAGCTGGCTACGTGACAGATATTGTTCCAAATACACATCAGGCCATTGAATCTTCACAATAGCCCTTTAACACGCTTACTATTATTAGCCCTTCTTAGAGATGAGGAAACATCCTAGAGAGTTCATAAAAAGAGCAGGCCACACCCAGCTCTGCCTGTCTCTGGAGACCAGCCATCCTGTCTCCTCAGGAAGACATTGGTGGGAAGGAAATACAGAGTGGGAATTGAGGACCAAATGGTGAAGCTCTGGAATGACAAAGCTAAGAGTTTGAATGTTCTTTCTACGACAGAAGAAAAGCATGAAATACTTCTCTGGAGGAAATGATACCGCCATCCATTCATTAGTTTATTAACAGCTACCTTTTGAACTCAATTAGCAAAACATGCAAGACATTTTATATTTCTCTCTGAATACAAATATCTTGTCTACTCTAATCTGACATTCTTGGGTACTGACTTGTGTCTTATTAATCTTTGCAGCCCAAGCTATGATGTGCCAGACATTGCGCTAACTCCAAGAAAAGAATGGTAAGCAAAAGTAGATGTGGTCTTTGCCTTCATAAAACTGATGTGTGTGTGTGTGTGTGTGTGTGTGTGTGTGTGTGTGTGTGTTGGGGGTGAATATCTAGTAGGACACAGTGATGAAATTGCCACTGTGACAAATGCTACAAAGGTTAGATCTATTTTGTTGTGAGATGTGAAGATACCAGAAAAATTCACCCAAGTCAAGGGGGTAGGCAATGCTCTCTATTAAAATGTATCTTGAATAGACAGCTGAAGACAGCTAATCCAAGAATAGCAAGAGAGAATAACAGCATGTGCAAAGGCCCTGTGAAAGAGGAGGCATAGTCAAGTGCAAGAGGCAAAGAGGAATCCAAAGTGACTGGACGAAATGGACCTGAAGCAACACTGTTCAATACACATGAAACTAGGGGTAGGTATGTCACCTAGAATTTTCTAGCAGCCACATTTTTACAAAAGAAAAAGCAAAGTAAAAATAGCCATTTTTATTGTTTATTTGATCCAATGTATCCAAAATATTATCATTGCAACATATACTCAGCTTAAAATTGTTAATTTGATAGTTTATCTTATTTTTATTATAATATTTGAAATCCAATATTATTTGAAGTTATAGCACATCTCATTTAGGATACTAAATTTTCATTGGGAATGCCTGACTTCACATTTATAGTCTATATGGTTTATAGTAGAAAAAGTAAATTAATATACCCAAGTTGTTCCAAGAAACCTTGAGAGTTGTCCAATAATTCATTTGAGCATCCACTTTTAATTTACTTTTAAGTTAAACTTGAATAATATGAAAAGTTTGGTTCTCAATCACATGTCACACTTCAAATAGTAAAGAGTTAAAAATGAGACCCGTGGGTACCCTGCTAGACAGTTCAGAATGGGGAAGCAAGACTGTGGTTACATTGTGCATCCTGCATATTCCACAGTAAGGATTTTGCCTGAAATCCAAGTGAACATCACTGAAAAGAGTAAGTAGGAAATGAAGTAAAAAGATTCAGATTTTGAAAAGATCACTGAGCAATGTGGAGAATGGGTGGCCAGTGAGGAAGCCATTACTGGGATTTAAGCCGAAGATCATATGCATCTGGACAAGACTGCTGTTGATGCAAATAGAAGTAAATGATTTCAAAAGAATATATATATATATATATAAATATATATAATATATATAAATATATAAATATATATATATATATATATATATATATTTTTTTTTTTGTGTGTGTGTGTGTGTGTGTGTGTGTGGTGGTACTGGGGGTGGAACCCAGAGGCTTTATACCTATGGGCTATACACCCAGACCTATTTTGTATTTTATTTGGACAGGGTCTCACTAAGTTACTGAGAACCTCACTAAGTAGATGAGGCTGGCTTCGAACCTGTGAGATCCTCCTGTCTCAGCCTCCCAAGCGCAGGAATTAAAGCGTGCACCACCACACCTGGCTCAAGAGATTTTTTAAGATACAAAATCCACAAGGTTGATAATGAAATTGAAACAGAGGAAGACACTGAAAGAAGACCAGGATTATAATCTATTATTGCATTACAAATTGATCAAAAATTCATACAAGGCTTCTTGGGGCTGGCTTGTCATGTCTTCCACTGTATCTGAAGTCTCAGCTTGGAAAAACCAAGTGGCCAGAAATGAGTTTGGAGGGTGGTTGTTGGAACCATTTCGAAGCTTTTTTATTCCCATGTGCGGAGCTTGGCCAGAGAAAACCTTAGGCTTAGCAGGAGCTTTTTACTGGAATCCCCCACGCATGGCCTCTAGGTATGGTTTGACCTTCATGATAGCATGATAACCCCAAGGGAGTTATGTATCTTACATTGTAGGTTTCCATTAGCATTCCAGAATTGTAAATACAGAACTCCCATACCTTCCACTGAACCGTGTTAGTCGAAACAATCACAAATTCACATTGACTTAAAGAAAGCCCACAGAAACCTCTCAATGGGAAGAATTTCGAAGGATTTATAACCATGCTATGTAACCTCTTCAGTAAAGTTTGGGACATTCTCACTTTAAGATGCCTTTGACTCATTTGAGAGAGGTAGCTGGATATCCTGGTGTTAGAGAAGTTTAGGATGGAAAGAAGAATTTATAACTCATCTGAGTTGATGTACAATTGAAGCATAAGGGAGAGCCTCCTAGGGAGGCAATCTGGACTGAGTAGAGTGCCTTGGGATGTTTCAACCATTTACTGCTCTGCAAAAAAAGAAAAGCCTACAAAGGGGGACAACGAGGAGTGATCCAAGCAGCAAGATCAAGATAGGATAGTGTCACGCTTGGCCAGGCAGAAGAAGCTTGTGTTTTAGGAAAAACAATAGTTAAGAGCTTTAAATATTCTGAAAGGTCAAGAAGGATAAAGGCAGGTAACACCTGTTATGTCTACTGACAGGGAGGCTGTGGCTTACCTGTTCACGTTTCCTCTCCACTGGGCCTCCATATCCTTTAAATTTGGCAGGTCATTAAATCTTACCACTTTTGAAAGGCTTTTGAGGCTCCAGGCAGGGGTTGGACATAAGGCTTTGAGCACACTGGGAAATCGTTCTGCCAATAAGCCCACCCCTATTCCAAACCTCTCTCTCTCTCTCTCTCTCTCTCTCTCTCTCTCTCTCTCTCTCTCTCTCTCTCTCTCTCTCTCTCTCTCTCTCCTCTCTTCTCCTCTCCTCCCCTCCCCTCCCCTTTCTCCCCCCCCCTCTCTTCTCTCTCTCTCTCTTTTGATGGCATTGAGGACTAATCTCAGGGGCATTTTACACCTTCAGCTACACCTCCAGCTCCTTTTAAATGTTTTGTTTTTAACGCCAGGCGTGGTGGCACACGCTTGTAATCCCAGCATTTGGGAGGCTGGGACTGAAGGATCCTGGTTCACAGACAGCCTCAGCTACTTAGTGAGGCCCTTCACAACTTAGTGAGACCCTATTTCAAAATAAAGAATAAAAAACAGGGCATGGGATGTAGTTCAGGGGTCGAATGCCCCTGGGTTGCATCCTCAGACCCACACACACACAAAAAAATTAAAATTAAATAAAAAGTTTTTTTTGTTTTGTTTTGAAACCAGTTTTTCCTGGGAGTCTTACTAAGTTGTTGAGGCTGGCTTTGAAACTGTGATTCTCCTATCTCAGCCTCCCACGTACTAGGATTACAGGCATGTGCCACTACATCCAGCTAAAAACCCGCTCTTGTGGCTGGGTGTGGCACATGCTTATAATCCCAGTTCTTGGGAGGCTGAGACAGGAGAATTGCAGGTTGTGTCCAGCCTCAGATACTTAGTGAGGCCCTCTGCAATTTAGTGAGATCCTGTTTCAAAACAAAGAATAAAAAAATAGGGCTGAGTGTGTAGTTTAGAGGTAGAATGCTCCTGGGTTCAATCCCCAGTACCTAAAAAACAAAACAACAAAAACAAAAAAACACTTTTGATAATAGATTTATTTGTGTTTGGTAAGTTTTCTAGGAGAAGTGATAATTTCTGAATAATCTACATGTAGAAGACCACTGTCTACTAGCATTCACAGACAAAGCAAAAGAGAAATAGGTTAAATCTAGTATTGATTTGCTTCTCAATAAATTGATTTTCTTCAATGTTGGCTTCAATTCAGTAATTTAATGAGCTTTCTAGTATTTCAGAGATTTGAGTAATGTATTGATTTTCCTCAGAAAAAAACAATCTTCCAGACCTGTGGTGTTTTCATTAGTTATGTCTGATATATTGTGGTCTCTATATATAAAACCTGATATAAATTTACTATGATTAAAGTTTCCATACAATGATGCAAGCAAAAACAAACCTACACATACATACAAAAGAATAAATAAACATAAGTATTTCCAATTTTATGAGAAACATCATGCCTTGGATCCATTTCTGTATTTATTACTATCCAAAGAGTTTAGTCAAACAAATTTAGAATGTACCAGTTAACATGACAATAGTATACAAAATAGTATTAAAGTTCAACATAATCTACTCTTCCTTCACAAGCAGCACTCTTTAATGTTTTACTACTAAGTTTATAAAGCTGTCTTCTTTATTTGAAGGCAAGATTTGCATGTATTTTTATTGAATTTTCTATTAATTTGGCATGTAATCCAATTATTTATGGAATCAGGATCTAGAAAGTAATGCGAAGTTGATTTTAACTCTTGAAATAATGAGAAGAAAATTATATTTTCAACCAATTACATCACTGAAGGACCCTTGAAGGAAATTACTAAATATTAGAAATACATTCTCTATTGTTTTTGACTAGGAATATTCAACTCCCCGTGATGCTATTATTTGACATCTGGCCTTTACTGGACTTAAGCATTTTATTTTAGGATTAAGCTGCTTTTCTGTTCTCTGTAGTCTAAAAGGGTAATGGCAGTGTATTCTACTCTCACACATGATCATAGTAGCATGTAGAATCAAAGTCTTAGTTTACTAAAATCTTAACAAACTAAATTCTTCTACCATGGGAATATATCAAATGTGAATTATTCATGCAGAAGGCACACATTTTCTATTGATTTCTAGTAAAATGATTCAGTATGTCAAGAATAATTTAGAGAAAAGTCAGTACTGGATTGCAGATATAGTCAGAAAAATTTAAATGTACCCATGATGACTTGGCACAAATATTATTGCAAAGATGTATAGAAGTGTGTATGCCAAAGTCTTGTAGTAAAACTTGGTTATAATATGGTTATATAGAAAAATTAACTAACATCAGTTATAAGATGGTGATGTGATTAAATATTTTTTAAAATAAACATTTAATTTCAGAGTATTTAGATTTATATGAAAGTCATACAGTATGGAGTTCCCACATCTCTTTATGCACCCAGCTTCTTTGCTAAAAATTTGTATTAGTACAGTACATATGCCACAACTGATTGACCATGATTTATTTAGGCTTTTGCAGTTTCAACTAATGTTGTTTTTCTCTCTCAGGATCCCATCTAGGATACCACATTTCATTTGATTGTCTTGTTTCAGGTTCCTTTTGTTTGTTGCTATTTCAAAACTTCCAATGTTCGATGACCTTGGTACATTAAGAGGTGCTTATTGGTCAGCTATTGTGTGATAATTCATATGATGCTTTTTATGATTAAACTGTAATTATGAATTTGGGGGAGGAAGATTACAAAGGTAAAGTGCCACCTTCCTCTCATCATCTCAAAAGTGCATCCTAGTACATACTACCAAGGTGACCTTTGGCTGGCTGTCGAAGTTAACATTGGCCGACTCACTGAAGGGATGTTTGTCAGATCCTCCAATGTGCAGGCACTTTTCCTCTCAAATGTATACCTTACTTACTGAAAGGAAGTCATTGTGTGCAGTCCACACTTAACAAATGGGGAGTTGGGCGCCAGCTCTTTAAATTATTTAGGATTCCTCTTCACAAGAGATTTGCTTCTTTCCCCAATATGTACTTATTTCATTATGAACTCATGCATATTTGTTTTATATTTTGGGTGTTATTCCTTACTTACACTATTATAACTCACAAGAGTGAGTTGCTCACAAGACTCCAGTTTGGGCTTTGGAGGTCCTTTATTTTTTGTGTCCTTTGGCATGCATCATAATTACGTTGCATTTTTCATCACTCGACTTTCTTTCACTACAAAATGCTCCAGGCTAGTTTAGGTAGTTTACTGGGCAAATATAGAATGGTCATTTCTCCAAGGACCTCAAAATTCCTTTTATTGAAAGATGATAGTAAAAGCATGGTCTGACTCTAGATGTGCTCATTGCTACTGGGGTGGATTGCTTCTATGCCCTGTTAGCTGAGGTGCGAAGAAATATATGTGTGTATGTTAACACATGCATGTACATATTTAAAAGGGTTTAGATATTTGAAGGCTTAGAAAAGGCAAAGAGTGAATTCCCCTAGGACCTTTAGAAGAAACTTGATTTTGGCCCATAAATCTGTTTTGAACTTCTGACCTCCAAAATTGTAAAAAACAGATTTGTGTTGGGTTAGGTCACTAAATTTGTAACAATTTATTACAGCAGCTATAGGAAACTAATATACTTGAAGACAAATAATGTTGAACACCCTATGATATGCTTATTCACAAATTTGTGTGGTTTTTTTTTTTTTTTTTTTGGTACTGGGGATTAAACCCAGGATCATTCTACCTCTGAGCTATATCCCCAGCCCTATTTTTTATTTTTTATTTAAAACAGATTTTCACTAAATTGTGTAAGATCTCACTAAATAGCTGAGGCTGGCCTCAAGCTATGATCCTCCTGTCTCATCCTCTCAAGTACTAATATTACAAGAGTGTGCCACCATGCCCGGCTTGCATTTAATCTTAATGCTATAAAATTTTCAGTACTTCCTTTACTGTATGCACGAATTTGGGTAAGTTGTATTTTTATTTTCATTTAAGTTAAGCAGTTTTAATCTAAAAGGGTTATTTTAAAATATTAAAATTGGAATAGAGCAACAAAAAATTTTATAGTTACAACAGATATCTGAGAATCCAACAGTTTCCAGTCTTCTTATTTTTGAGACTCCAAAATCATCTACAATGGCTTTATTGAGACACCTAGAACTTGGACAACAATGTTTGTAAGTACTGTGATTTCTGTAATTGTATCATAGAGTTAAGATTTTGCACTGATGCTCAGCAGTAGAAAAACTTTTATAACAAAAACAACTCTTGGTCAAAATGGTTACTGAGGTAAAATCAGCCAAATTTTCCAAACAGCTTCAAGAGGAGATACACTCCATGAAAAAATCATGTCCAATTGGATTTTGTTACCTGATCATCCACAGAGTTTCCCCGTCCATCTGCTATAATCCCTCTATTTTTTAGTAAGATATTATAGACTTTATAAATAATGCATCATGAAAAGATATTCATTATTTTAGCTCTTGTCATATATGCAAATCACTCTGAGAGATGTGTAAATAAAAGATGAATGCTTCCTTCTAAGATCTTATTTCATGGATAAGGCTACCACTAACATACTAATTAGCAAGCAGTAAATAAGTATGTTATTAATCTCTGAGTGGTTAAATAATGACTATAAATACCATCAAAATGTCCCATGTAATTGCCCTTTTGCCTAAGGACAGTTTAGAAATAGAGTCTGTTCAATATATTAGTCAAGATAATCTCCTCACTTGCTCTTATTGGGGAGGACAGAAAATGAGTGGAAACTAAGATACCCATGTCATTAATAAACAAAGAGATAGCTCAGGTCACTGACCCTGCAAAGTATTTTAGTGCTTAGATTCATCTATTTCTTTGATTTTGTCTCCTTGGATGATTTTTGGAATGTGATTTCCATTAGAAAGGAAATGATAATTTTGACTGAATTCCAGAAGAAAAGTATACCTTCCTGTCTTGTGTGTGTGCATGTGTGTGTGTGTGTGTGTGTGTGTGTGTGTGTGTGTGTGTATGTGTGTTTATGTGCAGGTATATAGACATCTGTGCACATATATGCATGTATACATAAGGGTACAGCAGGATCCCCTGCATTGTGCCCAAATCAAATGTTTGACTAATGCATGGAAATGCAGAAGAGTATCTTTTAGCAAAAAACACTCAGTTCTTTTTCTTCAAATCATAAGCCTGATGAGCCAAGCTCATCAGTAAGCAGAAAGAGGACTGAGGAAGGCAGCCATGGCTGAAATTCCAAATGGGGCTGATTGCACATCTGTGCCAAACACACCATACCTGTTATGGGAGCTCCATGGCCATGATTTTCCTCCTAGGAGACTATCACAGCTGCCTTCTGTTATCTATCTACTGCTCCCTAAGCTGAAGCTATTTGTATGCTGCTTTTGTGATTTCTCTATGTCTATTGTTCTGGCTTGGGTCTGGAATGTCTCCTCAAAGCTCATTGTTGAAAGCATGTCCCCAAATGCAGCAAAGTTCTGCAGAGAGGCAAGAACTTATGGACTATCTATGTCCCCTGAGCCCTCTGTTGACTCTCTCTGATACCTGATGCTATGATGGGAGAAAGACATCCCTCAGCCATGTTGTGCCACTGTGATTTCCACCTTGGAGGTGGCCAACTATGGACTGAACCTCTGAAACTAAGATTTTGAATGAACCTCTCTAAACCTTTACCCCTCTGAGTTGTGTTTTTCAGGTGTTTTGGTCACAGTGACTGACATGTTGACTTAAACATCTATGTACCACTTGTATTATTATTTACTTAATATGTGCTCTTAGCTCATAAAACATTTCATACATTTACTAGTGTAATTACTAGTAATATTATAGATATCTTTATTACTTGCACAAATTTGTAATATTACCTCATGATGTTAACAGAAGGAATGTATTATTATTATTATTATTATTATTATTATTTTGGTTTTACTGGGGGTGGAACCCAGAGGCCTTCTACCTCCACACTCCCAAGCCTATTTTATATTTTACTTGGAAACAGTGTCTCACTAAGTTGTTGAGAGCCTCACTAAGTGGCTGAGGCTGGCTTTGAACCTACATGATCCTCCTGTCTCAGCCTCCCAAGCACGAGGATTACAAGCGTGTGCCACCACACCTGGTGTAGGAATATATTCTTAAGGATCCTTTCCAAAATATTTGAACAAACATAACAAAACTATACAAGAATACCCAAAATCATTTCATGTTCTATTAAGGTCACATTTTGGGAAATATAGACATTATAAAATAAATTTACAGTAGCAAATCACACAGAGCCTTCATGGTTTAATCTTTCTCAGCCTTCATTTGTTTCTGAGACATGCTTCATATATCTTTGTTTTTATTTAAATAATTTATGTTTTTTCCAATTCTTTCTACTTTGGAGGCCTAGTTCGCAGCAATTTCTAGGTGCCAGAAAACCTTTCTCTCATTTGTTTACCTAAAAATATATCTGCATACTCCAGATCTAGCCAGAGTATCATCTCTTCCCTGAAGCTTTTGCTGACATATTAAAGTAAAATTTCATCTGTTGTTTTGTGTCTACTCTTTAATATTTAAAGACCTTCCTTGTTTTGGGGTCTCTCTAACTTTACTAAGTTATAAATACTTTCTGATAACTTGTAAGCACTCAGTGCTTATGGAATGGATAAAAGAAGGTGGGCTGTTGACTAAATAGGGTAGGTAATCTCTGTGGTACTTCGACAATTAGTGTTTCTGCATACTTGCTTATGCTCCAAATCCTGCAAATAGAGACACAATTATTTGTTTAAAGAATTTGTGTTTGTAGTTAAAGTTCAATTACCCCTAAGACTGGAATTGCTCAATCATGTAAGATGCTCACAGATTCATTTAATGATTCTTTATGAGAAAAAATTTGTTAGGGAAAAATTGAAAAAAAAAAGAGTATAAGCACTGAGGGGAGAATGACACAATAACACACACACACACACACACACACACACACACACACACACACACACTATGGAAAGAGATTTCTCATTCTGAGAACTTGTCCACAGGCCATCACACTGGCAGCTTCAATCAGAGTAGACTGCAGCAATACAGAGGAGCCTAGGTCTTGGGGAAAGTTACTGTTACTGCCCTGAGGAGAGAAAAGCTTTCTTTTTTCATCTCTCACTAGGTTCCTGACTGAATCTCATATATCAAAAGACAGGTTAACATACAACATTACTTTAAATAAATTTTACAAGTCATGGAAGCCTTCACGAGAAAATGAAGACCAAAAGAATTAAGGAAACTATTTTTATGGTAGGATTTATGGAGGAGTAGATAGTTGTGAAGTATGATTGGACAAACAAATAAAGCCGACTTTTTCAAGTCTTTTCTGTGTCCCTGTGTCTTTGGAAAAACATTTATTTTCTCCAGGACAGTTTCTCCCAAAGAAAGTTCTCATAGCCTGCTTCAGAAAAAGATTAGAAGACCCCCTTGTTTCTTCCGTATTTTCAGTTGCCAAAATGCCATATTTTGGAGAAATATGTATTCAGTCCCATCATCTACAATGGACTTAAGTGGCTGTAGAGACAGTTAAACTTCCATGGGAATTTTTGTTTGGGTTAGTGAGAAGTGGGGTGTAGATATAAAGAAATGTGTATATTAAAGAAACTTAGTCCCTGATTTTTTCCAAAATGGCAGAAACAATAAATACCAAATCTGACCTGAAAAGACAAAGTGTTATGCTGCAGAATGGCAGATTTCATTGCTTTTTAGATATGCATAGTTACAAGTTCCTATGTAGGGAAAAGGAAACAGAAAAAAAGAAAAATATGGTATTGGAAAATCTAAAAAATAATTTCACGGTGTGATAGCTAAAGATTGCTACATGTCCATGGAATTGAGGTTTCAGAGCAAATAGTCTGTGCACCTTTTCAGCATGATTTTCTCAGATTTCAGCACAAGGAAGTAATTCTGATCTTCAATCCAGAGTTGGAGGGTGGAACGCTTTCAGTTTAGAACAGATACTCGAGTCTGCCACATGTTTTTCTTTTTCAAAATAGTTTTTTAATTTTGGTAAAATAGCTTTGTAAGCTATGGAGGTATCTCTCTTTTGCTTCTTAGCTCTCCTTTTTGAGACCATTTTTTACATAAAATAAGATTCTGGTATGTCATAGAATGTGTTTTAAATATATAATATTTAAATTACTTCTACAAAAAATGTAACAAAACCAAACTTACCAAAATAAAATTTCCAAAACAAGGGAATTATGACTATTTTATTTGGTTGTATACAAAACCGAAGCCTTCTTTCTTCCTGTAGTCTTGAGATAATGAGGTTTCAGTGGTGGAACATTTGAAGGAGGGTTTGCTCTCAATTAGAAAACTGTGTAAGCCAGTCATTGGTATCCCTTGTTGTCATATGGACAGTATTTCTTTTCCTATTCTCTTTAAAAAATTCTGTATAGAATGAAATGAATTATAAATTTAATAGCTTTCCATACACATGCCTGTTTTAGTAACCTGAAAATAGAAATGCACTAGATTTTAGAAACAAATGCCTTCGTTAGGGAAATGCCCTGGGAATAGAAGTTCGGTTACCATTCATGCAAGTGGCCAGCTGTCATAATTCTGGCTCAATTGAGTCTTTAACTTGGGGGTCCTATTCATTATTTTTATAATGTCACACAAGTGATTCTCTGAGGATAGCGTCTAATAAAAATACCACCCAGCCATGTTATATTATTTCTGCCTCTTCTTTCCCTACCAATTCATGTCTCTAATTACTAACAGCAACTGAATTCAAGAGCATCTCTTCCCTTCCAGCAGCTAGTCATATCTAGTTTTACCTGTTTGCAATCACAAAGAATTACTAATGAAAGGATAGCATATTTTAAAGAAAGATTTTATTATGTTTTTATAGTCTAGGCTAAATATCTTAGATACTTTATAAAGTTGCCAGTTATTATATTACAGTGTCTATCATGTAGTTTATAGTGTGTACTATGTAGTTTAACATGGAAATGTTGACAGTATTCAGAAAAGTTACCGCATGTCTCAACTGTAAGCTTCATATTAGCATACTTTGCCTTAACATACCTGTGCATTATCTTAGAATTACACTTTGCTTGCACAATATTTTATAATATCTAGTTTCTTTTAATTGTAAAATCTCTTGGCATTATTATTATTATTTCACATCAAGAACCTATATGCTGCTACAAAACACAGTAAATATTAGTGTATGTAAACACAGTTTGTATTGTGGAATTTATATCCTTAAATTTCTTCTCTTTGAGATATGTGAGATCTGAGCTCCTATGGTTCTCTGGAGCTTGATACTATGACAGATTGTGTATGGGGGTATGAGTGTGTGTTAAGTTGAGGGGGGAATTGCATAGTTTAGAATGAAGGATCCTCATGAACTCTTGGGCTGACATAAGGGAAGCATTATGTCCCTAGACATCCTGGAGTACCCTCAGTTGTGCATTCAAATTCTGAGAGATTACCATAATTTTTCAGAGAAAAAGTAATGTTGTTTTCAATTTCCAAGACAGTCAGAAGGATTCAAAATCCCAGTGCATCATTCACAAGCTGACCAGCAGGTTGAGGCTGAGGCAGCAGCCCTTCATCAGATCTTGTGTTTTATTATATGCTACGTAGCATGACACTATACTTGTTTTCTTACAGTCTAGTTATGTTTCTAATACATGGGTGTGTGCAGCCAAGCAGATATTTGAAATAGCCAAGGTACCAACATACAAAAGACATGTGGAGCCCTGTCTTACAGTGTGTGCTTCAGGACGAACGGGGAGACAATTTCTAGGGGCCATATCACATAGAAAAAGCTTCCAGGAGGTTTTCATTTTGGCAGAACTGTCAGCAAACACCTCCTACCCCAGCCCTTTCTGCCAAGTTATAACTGCAAATTCCAAGCACCTGGAAAATTCCCTGGGGCTGAGTTGGAACAGTTGTGGACCAGAACTCCCCTAGCAATCTCAAGGAGAATACTCTGTCCTGAGGACAGGAATTCTGCAAGTATCCAATTCTGCCTGCTCCACATCCGTGGCCACACAGTTCAGCACTGTAGTGAAAAACAACAGCCCGCAAATGGGAGAGATGTGTGCCACTTTGAATCTCTGGTCACTCATCTTCTGGGGGCTTTTAACAGCTCATAAAAATTCGAATGAGGCCTTTTGTCTTAATTTTTTGTTGTTAGTCAGCTTGATTCCCCCACTTATGGAATGGCAATTTACAACATTTTCCACTCCACTCACATCGGCAATTTTCTTCCTTCTCTTTCTCAGCAGATGGACTGCTTCGCAGAAAATGAAAGTAGAAACCCTGAAAGCAAACCACCTCGAGGTTCCGCCATTGTATCCACAATCCACCTCGGTCGGCCTCTTTCCCTTTCTCAGCCCCTCTGTCACAGAGTAGTTAAGTGTCTCCTCTCTAAATTAATGCCCATCTGGATTCACCTGCAACGGCCTCATTAAATAAAGCCAGGTCCCACACAGCAGAGCCCCGTGGTCTCTCTCTGGATGGCAGCCATGGTCTCCTACTACTCCAGTCTCAAAATCTCAACCAGAGTGAACACACAAAGTATGAATGGGGTCCTGTGATGGCACTATGCTGAGCTTTCTGTGTATTGAACTATGCACCTCCTAAAAAGCATCTGTAGAGTGAAGTCTTAACCCCCAGGACCCCAGAATATGACTGTCTTTGAATATGGGGCTTCTCATGAACTTTAAATGAGGTTACAATGGTATCTGACTAATCCAGGGTGACTAATATTGTTATAAAAATAGACTAACATCCAAGCCAGGCGTGGTGGTGCACACTTGTAATCCCTGCGCTTGGGAGGCTGAGACAGGAGGATGACACAGGTTCAAAGCCAGCCTCAGCTACTTAGTGAGGCTCTCAGCAATTTAGTGAGACCCTGTTTCCAAATAAAGTATAAAATAGGTCTGGAAATATACCCTGGAGGTAGAAAGCCCCTGGGTTCCACCCCCAGTACCACACACACACACAAAAAAAATAGACTAACATGCAGATGCAGGGAGAATAAAAACTGTGTAAAGACCAGGGAGAAGACAGTCACCTCCAAACCTCCAAGTCAGGAGTAAAGGCCTCAAAAGAAATGAGCTCTGATTGCACCTTCGACTCATACTTCCAGTTTCCAGAATTGTGAGAAAATAAATTTCTATTGAATAGGACACTCACTCTGTTGTTGCTTGTTGTGGCGGAAGTCCTAGGAAACTCGGGTGGCATCTAGTAATGTTCAGTCATCTCTAGGATAAAGCCCATAAACTAACCTGGTAAGCAGGCTAAGCTGATCTAGATTACTCTGGCCACTTACAACTCATCCTTGGCTACTCCCTGCCTCTCTCCACTGCAGCAACACTGGCTTTTGTGAAGTTCCACAAATATATTATTGTCTTCCTTATTCTATATCCTTGGCACACAGTGTTCCTTCTGGTTGGAATGCTTCTTTCTGCTCATGCTACTCATTCATCTGTTCGGTACCGTCCTCTTCCAAGACTCAGCTGAAACATCACTTCTTAGAGAAGACTAAGGCTAGGGGACAAGGTAATCTATGGTATGTTTGGGGAGATCTTCCATAAAATTTCATACTTGTATTTTACAGCTCTGATCATTCCCCAAACACTTTGTCAGATGTGTTAACTATCCAAGAGTGTGTCTTGGTCTCAGAAACAATTTCAGCCTGGCTCCTCGCTGCCATATCTGAAGCATGTCTACTGCGTTTATTGTGTATTTGATATTCTGTAGGTGTTAGAATGATGAATAAGAACAAACAGCCTAACAGTAGACAGGATCATGACCTTTCTGGTGCAAAAAAAAAAAAAAAAAAAAAGAACTGGTATAGAACTGTGTTGGATACAGTGTCAGTTCAGATTTCCAATTATTATCAGCATCCAATTAGGTAGATATTTTTTCCTGAAGTTGGAGTAATCACTTGTAGAAAATTTCTTATTACTAGTTTAATTCAACTTATCATAGATAGTTTATCTTTATTTTCTTAGTTACATTTATTAAATAATTGTTAGAGAAGACACATGCTGGAGCTAATTAATTTTGGAATACAGATGAAACGATTCTACAAAAGGGTAATTTTATTTTTTTATCTAGAATTTCTATTATTTACAGAATAGCCAACAAAAATAGGTACAAAATTGGAGCATCATTATAGGACATTTGTTGGTTCATATACTGCTCTCACTGGAAATTGTGTTTGCTGCTCTTCTTCTTTCTCTCTGATTCATTCCAACAGATGGAAGCCCTTTTTAAAGATTTAGAGTTTCATTCTTGTAGTATCCTGTGGAAGGTTCCAGTCCCATATGAATCATTAGCATTCAATGAAGGGAACAATGTGAAAGACCACTTTTTACAGGACATCCTACACTTTATTAGAGTATGTGCTCTTGTGGTCATGGAGGAGGATGGGTGTGGCCCTGACACCTTTCTAAAGATGCTTTAGATGGTACTTACATGGCAAGTGCAATGGTGCCATCTATTTGTGACCGATATCTCCAGTGGGGTTGACTATTCCCGAGTGGGCTGAGAACAAAAAGAGTAATGTAGCTGGCCATCATTCACACATTTATTCACATGTCGGGGCTTTTGTTCTGATGGTGACTGAAGCCTATTTGTAGCGTCAGGCACAACCAAGTGAACCTCATTGAGATTCATTTCAGGACTTATCCAAACAAACAAGATCTTCATTCTGAGCCCATCCAAATGTCCGTAATTTGGTAAATTACTCATTCAATTTGAATGCATTAGTCATCATTTATGAATGTCAGTGAGATTGAATGAACTTCCCTCAAAGCTCAATAGAAATTTTCCATCATGCTACAAATGCCTGGTTTTTTCTCTATTTTTCAAGGCATACTTTTCTTTTTCTGTTGCATTTAAAATTTTTTATACAAATGCCAAATTTGCATCCCCCAAATAAAGAGTAACTTCCAAAAAGCTAATGGGTATTTATAAAATAATTTTTTCTTTAAAGTGTAATAAGGTTACATCAAAGCACATTTATTAACTTTTCATTTCGTGTTTCTAATTAAGCACTGTGGAAATCTACATAATCTTCAACATAAACAGCTGTCAGTAAGAAATAAAATAGGAAGCACCTTAAGGAAGATAGTACTTCAGTAGCTCACTTTCTTGAAAGTTTTTTTGTGGTCATGAAAGCTTTTTATGAGTACATGGATTAATTGAAAAAAGAGAAAAATCTTGTACAGAAATATCAGAAATTTTCTGATGCTTTGACATTTCACATTATCTTTAAAATCAAATAGTTTCAATAATCTAGCAAATGGAGAAATATGACATTTTGATAGTCATCAGATATTTACAGTATCTTAAATCAATTAAATTTTCCTGACCCAATACAGCTTTACCTGCTATATATGCCAGCTAGGCATCTTCATAATATTTCATAAATGCATGGTGAAAACAGAAAATAGAGAAAAGCTGACCTTTGAGTTTCTGAGTGTATCTATGTAGTTCCCTAAAGTTTGAATTATCTGGGCAAAAGAGTTGCACTCAACTCTTCCATTTATTTAAGAAAATATCTGTAAATGATTATTTTTCAAATGATTTTTTTTGTTTTAACAAGGATATGTTCTTCCCAGTAAAGGACTATTTTAACTTTTTTCCTGGAAATTTTTTACTAACCCAGAGCTAATGTTCGAAATGAAGTGTTAAGCAAGCACAGATCTGCTGGTCCAGATAAACTCTTGTGCTTTTCATTCTGTGTCCAGAACTTTCCCTTTTCTCTCCAGGACAATGCTACTTTTTCTAAAGGAAATGCTGAGTGTCCTTTGACAATCTCTGTACAAGTTTTCTTCTTTGATTGATTCATTATATTCCAGCCGCACACATGCTTCCAATCTCTTCATACATTCCTAGTGTATTAAATCCTGGAGAGCTTCCTTTCAATACAGAAAATATGTCTCCCTTTTAATAATCCAGACTTGAGGAAGGTTTGATTCATGACTATGTGTATATAGTTTTTGTTCTTATTTAAGCATACGTGTGTGTGTGTGTGTGTGTGTGTGTGTGTGTGTGTAGCAATATTTATAGTGCGCCATATTTCCCCATGAAATTGAAGGGCTAGATAATTCTTGGAAGGAGTCTTAAACTTCCTCATGCAAGCATTCTTACACTCAAATGATTCAACCAGAGAGGAAAGGGAATGAATGAAATGGTTTCAGGCACTGAGGCTGAGGGAGTACTTGCTTTATTTAAGGCACTGACATCTAGTCAGCTGTGGTCAATTGACACCATGCAAGAATGAGTGCTGTGTGCTTGCATGCCTCTGTCGCCCTGCACTTCATCAGGATGTATGATTACAATGCACTAAAAAAGTTACATAAACAGTCCCAATGCTGTTAAAACCAACATAGGCTCAATGAAGGAAACAGTGAAATGCTATGTTCATATATGATGGCATCACTACCAATCTCATGCACATATGAAGAGTGTGTATGTGTTAGTTGAGGGGAAGAGTTGAGTGGGATCCAGAGGGAATCGCAGCAAGTACTGTGTGCATGTATGTGTGCTTTACATTGATCCTCACTATGATATATAATCACAACGCACCAGTAAATGTGTATTAAAAATAAAAAAACACATGAACAATTTCAAGTTTGCAAAAATAGTAAGAAACCTGAATTTGTTTTTGCAATCTTCAAATATTTAAATTCTAAAATTAATGCTAATTAAAATGCTATGAGAGCCAAATGAATTGTGGGTTCCTACTATGAAGCTTCTATAAAACAAAGCATATATTGTATATAGAAAGAAAGGCTACATCCTGAGACTTACAAATTTTGCTTAGATACTATGTAAAAGGTCTATAAAATTCCAGACATGGTGGTACAAACCTTTAATCCCAGTACTTGGGAGATCAGCCTTAGTAATTTAGCAAGGCTCTAAGGAAATCAGGGAGACATTACTTCAAATTTTTAAAAAAGAATAATCATAAAATATGTCTCAGAGGTAGACGATCCCTGGATCCAAACCCTAGTAACACAAAAAATAAATAAAATGTCTATAAAGGAAATATAATTGTAATTTATATGTATATAAACACCTAGATAATATATTTTGAAAAAAATATCTTGAGCAAGTTCTAGAACAATTTCTCCTTATTTCTACCTATGTCATCTATGCATCTCTGGTTCAGGAGATTGGTTCTATTCAGTGCCACCTATTTCCCTACCCCAGCTGCTATCTACAAAAGTATAAGGGCTTAACGCTTTCTCATGTGCACTACTTTGATCTCTATCCAGAGAAATATGCTTTTTATTGTTCATGGATACTATAGAAGTCAATAAGTTATTAAAGGATATTTTGAGGTTGTGGATGGCATTGTTCACACTAGACACAGCTGAAGAGAGCAACGGTAGAGATGGAAAATTTCTGCTAGACAATAGCAGTATATTGCAAAGAATGCTCTGAGTCTTGTTGATCCCATTGCAAAAGGAAAAAGTAAGAGGTAGGCAGCTTGCATATGATCGCTAACACCCTAGGCAGTCCCAGAGCACCAGTATGCATGGCGCTGACTTGTCCTGAGGCCAAATAGCTAAAGAAAGCAGACTTAGCTCCCACATGGCTGAAAGGTTAAGAGTGAAGCCCTTTTGAAGAAGTGCTCCTTATCTATACATTATTCTCTCTCTTCGGGTTTCTACCTCTCTACCACCTCCAGCTTCTCTATTCTCACAAAATTATTTTCTAGTGAGCAGAGACTTGTTTTCTCACCATAAATGTTTTCCCCCCAAATTTGTCCACAAACGTGTTCTTTTTAATCCATATTCCTAATCCCTTAAGATTTCAGAAATCAACTCCAGAAGACTCCCTTTTTTTAAGATTTATGCTCTGTCATATGCACCTTTCAGTCAATGAACATACAGAAGGGGTTGCCTTAAGGGAAAGGAGGAAATAAACCTAAACACTAAAGTAAAAAAAAAATAAACATTTCAAAAAATCTGTTGTTACACAAATATATTTCAAGCCATTCTAATTTTTATTAGAATCTAGGCTAGCAATCTTTTAAGGTATGCAAGGAAAATTACATATTTGAAACTAAAATTTTTCTTGGATGAATGAACTTTCTCTGCACTTCTTCCATTTGGTTTATTTAGAAAGAATGTGGATGCTGCACAGTCTTCATTTGGAAGCCTTTACTTGTGCTCCCAAGACAAAAGCAAAAGATGAATGCACTTAAGAAAACAGAGCAAGTGTGTTTTTCTTAACTTTGAGTATCATCTACCATTAAGGATATAATAAAGCCTTGAGTGCTCTTAACTCAATGATAACTGAAGTCTGAATGATTTGAGTACTATACCAGCACTGAACATTTTATAGAGAGAAAGCTACTCTTTTTCCCAATAGAAAACGTATTTGAAACTACTATTTTCTAACAAATAACTAGAAATATATCTCTATCCTCTTTAGCATAGAAGATGGAGAAACAGAGGTCTATTTAACTCTACTGTTTGTATATTCTTGTCAGTTTCAGAAAAGAATTCAATAAAATTCTCACCTCAGTTACCATGTCATCAAAGTCATCGCTCACATTTGTTACACCTGACAGAAAAATCCTCTTAGGTATTGTTGCTTGAATGCACAAAGAGTTTTTAAAAAATGTATAAAGGAGATTTGAAAGTGCCTGCGGATGCCATCAGAAACATTTTGGGAAGATCATGCAGGGAAAAAAGCAAATTTGTTTACAGTGCTCACATCTTTGGTTATTTTGCTTCTTTCAGGACCCACCCCCAACTTATACCATCTTATGATCCCTCTAACTTCCACATTTCCTGTGTCAAATGTTACTTGTTTCACATGACAAGAAATTATTTAGCATCTGATAAATATAAAAATTTTCAGTTATTATAATTATTTATTTACTTTTTCAATTTAGTGAGCATCTGTTGTGTCAGATATTATGTGCTACATTTTATATAAAATATTACAAAGAAAGAAAATATAAAAATACAGAGAAAATATATACTATGAATACACACACACACACACACACACACACACACACATATATATATATATATATATATATATATATATATATATATATATACTGTAGTGGATATAGACAGGTAGTTTTGACAGATTGTAAGAAAGG
This sequence comes from Muscardinus avellanarius, assembly GCF_963383645.1. Taxonomy (NCBI): domain Eukaryota; kingdom Metazoa; phylum Chordata; class Mammalia; order Rodentia; family Gliridae; genus Muscardinus; species Muscardinus avellanarius. The sequence continues at coordinate 67,022,819 of NC_137794.1, read as the reverse complement.
GTGAGATATCAGGCTCCTCCAAGGTAGAAATTCTTTATTCATTTCTAAAAGGTAGGTAGTCATTCTCCAGAGCTAGTGAGCTAGTGGAAGTGAGGGAACAGGATATGTTGAGTTAGAAAAATTATGACAGGATGCTGAATATGAAACATTACAAGTAAATTTTACAAGAAGAACATAGTGAATAATGTGGAGAACTCTATAGCAAAAGGTTTACAGAGAGAACAAGATGAAGGCTCTCATAGTCTTTCCATGGCATTTTAGATTCTACTGCATATGGAGAAGGAGTTTATTAAAATACTAGTCTAAATTATTATTTTTTGTGAAGCTTCCTGGCCACACTGGGAGAATGCCCTGGGGATAGGTAAGATTGCCAATGAGGAAGCAAGCTCTAAGTGTGTGTGTGTCTAGAAAGAGACCTGAATGAACAGTCATAACAGAGATGGAGAAAAGAGGGAGATTCAATGACTATGTAAGAGGTGGAAATGGTAGGCAAGACTCAGTGATCTGAGGATGTGAAGAGGAAGAGGAAAGGCACTGGACTCTGGCTTTGACAATAGGATGTCTAACAGTGCCAAAACTAAGCACAAGAAATTCAGGAGGAAGATGAGATTTTATATGAAGTATGGTGAATGCATTTTTCTCCACATACTTAGTGCACGTACTCGTGGTTTATCCATGGTCACACATGCCTTGAAGAGTTTGGTGAGGGCTTGGTTGAGAAATGGATGAAAGAGGATGATCTGATATTTACCAGGTATAATGGTGGAATCTGTGGAAAAAGATGAAATCAACCAGGAACACATTTAATGTGTTAAAATTTTTGAGTCTGGAAAGAGATGGCAATTAAGGAGTGGAGACTTCAGATAAAAGTTTTAAATAAATTCAGAATACTACAGCCCTAAAGATCAAGAAGTGAGTGATTTCAGACAGGAATTAAAAATAATTCGAGAAATAGAAAATTTAAAAACTTACTGAGACTGGTGGTCACGGGTTACCCTGTGGCAGTCTTTCAATGTGTACTAACGACGGTAGACAGACGTGGACTCTAGGACTGACCAGTTACGCAGCCGGTGTCTTGCATAAGCGCGTTCAGCCAAGGGGTGAGCGTGGGCTAAACATATCCATATCAACTTGTTCTCCTTTGTGAGTCAGATGCTATGGAACAAGGGTACACACATCTGAGGAGAAGGAACTCCATTTCTAGAGTCACAAATACTCTAGGAGAAGCCTGAAGACAGACTTAATGTTTTAAAGATCAGTTCAACTTAGACAGCTAAGACATACTTAATAGTTAGAGGTTGAGACTTTTTAGAAAGAAATTTGAAAGATAATTGAAAAGAAAAAAAAAATCATGAACAGATGGCCATGAAGAGACAGAATGGAATGGGATATAGACAATTAAAAGAAACTACACGTGATTAAAAGCAGAGTTCTGCTTTACTGAGATGAAGAGTAGAAAAAAAAAAAAGAGATGATGTGGATAAGCTTCTGGCTGAAGGGAGAAAGAAAAAAAAATAAAAATAATAAAAATAAAATTAAGTTAAAATGTACAGAAATAAGGCAACAAATGGTGGCCAAAAGATACCAATCAGAAGTAGTACTAAAAAATAAGGCGGGTGTGGTGGTGCACACTTGTAATCCCTGTGCTTGGGAGGCTGAGACAGGAGGATCCCGCAGGTTCGAAGCCAGCCTCGGCTGGTTTAAGAGACCCTGTTTCCAAATAAAATATAAAATAGGTCTGGGAGTGTAGCCCGGAGGTAGAAGGTCCCTGGGTTCCATCCCCAGTATCACCACCAAAAAAATAAATAAATAAATAAAAAGAAAAAGTACTAAAAAACAAATTCACTAATTGAGAAAAAGGAAATTGGCAAACACTCCAACCTGGACCCAAAATGAGACTAGAAAGATAAACTCATTAGTCTGTCCAGAATGTAGTTAAGAAATGAAAGAACAATTTTGACAAAAGAGACTGTGATACATGTAAAATGGAGAGAACAAGTTTATAGGCATCTAAAGGAAACTCAAGATAATATAGCAGATCTATAAAGAGCCTCAATAGAGGTAATGTGTGAAAAATTTCTACAATTTCAGAAAGACATGGGCTTCATATCTCCATGTCAGCTATTCTAATTTGCAATCCCACCAAGAGTGTCTAGGTGTTTCTATTTTCTCACATTCTCTTCAGCATTTATTATTGTTTGTACTCTTGATGATTGCCATTCTAACTGGAGCTAGATGGAATCTTAGTGTTTTTTTTTTTATTTGTATCTCCCTAATTACTAATAATGTTGAAAATTTCTTCACATAGGTTCCTTAAAAGACAGGGAATGGAGACATCATATTACTCAGCCATACCAATTTTGGGGATTTTCCCAAAAAATTGAAATCAGATATCCATAGGGATACCTGTATGTCAATGTTTGTAGCAGCATAATTTATGATAGGCAAACTATGGAACCAGCCTAGGTTTTTATCAACAGATGAAAGGATTACAAATGATGGTATATAAACACAATGGAATTCTACTCTGCCATAAAAAGAACACAATCATGTAATTTGCAGCAAAATAGATGGAACTCTGGAATGTTATGCTTAGTGAGATTAGCCAGTCAAAGAAAGTGAAGGGTCATATGTTTTTACTCATGTGTAGAAGCTAGAGAGAAACTGGAAAACAAGGAGGGCCTTAGCTAAATGAGGTGAGATACTAGTAGAATGGGAGAGGGGTTCTGGAGAGGAAGGTGGGAAGGTGGGGAAGAGAAAAGGAAGATGTGATGATGGAAACTATTCAAATAATATTTTGTTCATACCTGAAGATATTGATGAAAATTAATATCTATGGGGAAAGAGGAAGAAGGGAAGAAATTTGAGAGAAACATATTAAATGCTGTGTGCATGTATGTGTCACTCTTAATCTCACTATGATGTATAATAACCATGCACCAATAAGAAAAAGAAAGATATAAGTATGCAATTAAAAAGTTCACACCAACTCTCAGTTGGACTAAAAATACACTAGGAATAAAGAGGAAATATTCAAAGCAGCCAGAGAGGAGATATGGCTTGCCTCCAGAGGGGGGATTATACTATTTGGTTGCTAATCTTTGTCATCACTCTTGCCAGGGTGGGCTGTGTACTTTGCTGACCCTTTGGTTATATAATTAATTTTTACCAATTGTGTATAGGCAGAGAAGACAATGGATAGTCACCAAGTCTAAAATCCTCTTGAGTTTGAACTTTGTAATGAAGCACCTGACCAGGTAGGCTTATTCCTACAACCTAATTAAGATAAGGATGTAGGAAATAGATCTGAACACAACTGAAAATCTAGTATGCAGTTAGACTGGATATGAATATTATCAAACTTAAAAGAAGTAGATGATATCTTTGTTATAAAATTTATCCTTGCGCTCAGGCACGCGCATGCACGTGGTGTGTGTGTGTGTGTGTGTGTGTGTGTGTGTGTGTGTGTGTGTGTTGCTAGGAATTGAATCCAGGGTCATTCTACCTTTGAGATACACTCCCACCCCTAGCCCTATTTTTTTAAATTTGGACTAATATGCCAAGGCTGGCTTTCAACCTGCGATCCTCCCATCTCAACTTCTCAAGTCCTGGGATTACAGGCATAAACCACCACACTTGGCTTAAAATTTGCTTCCTAAAAGGAAAATAGAGAATTACAATTTGTTTTTCAGCTGTTGCAGTCTTTACCTTCAGGTGGATAACAAATTATTGAAGCAGGATTTGTGAGGATCAAAAAGGCAGGGTGGAGATGTGACAATTTGGAGGGCACAGGTGAACATGTTCTTTGAGCTTATGAGAAGACATAATTTTCTCAGAATGGTCAGTATGGTTTTTTTTTTTTGGTACTGAGTATTAAACTTAGAGGCATTCTACCTCCAAGCTGTATCCCCAGCCCTATTGTTTTATTCTTTATTTTAAAACAAGGGCTCACTAAGTTCCAGAGGGCCTCACGAGGTTGTTGAGGCTCACTGCAAACCTGTGATCCTCCTGCCTCAATCTCTCAAGTACTGGGATTACAAGCATATGCCACCATGCCTGGCTAGGTTTTTTTTTATTGTTTTATTTTTAAAGAAGAATCTGGAAGGCTCTATTTCTATCAATAATCTGATGGTTTTTAAGTTTTGATAACATATTTATTGTTGTTATTACTGGACTTTCTGTGGGCCAACTATATATGTTTGTGCACTGGATTTTCCTGGAGGGCTAGTTATAGCTGTGGGTAACTACTTTTCCAATGTTGCCATAAGAAAAGGGCCCCAAAAGTGCTTAGGTAGAAGACAGAACCATCCATTGTCACTGACCACTCACTGCTTGGAGGACTAGAGCCTCCATTGGCCAGAGCTGAGAAGACTGCTGTTGTTGGGCACCTATGTGTGGCCTATGCCATTCTGTTCTGAAATGCTGTGTGTGTGTGTGTGTGTGTGTGTGTGTGTGTGTGTGCGTGCATACGTGCACATATGCATGCGCACCAATCCCTCTTTCTCACATTTAGCTATTTCTGCTCCAAAACTGCTTTTTAAGCCAAATCCTAACTATTACCATCAAATACTGTCTATAGTCTGTTCTGCTTTTTTTTAAAAAAAGTATGATAGAGTGAAGTTTTTCTTTTCCTTTTAATAGATATGACCCATTACTGATACTTTTAAGTGACTGTGTGAGTATTAAGGTATAAGCTAATATTATGCAAACTTTCTTCGTTTAATGATTATCTTTTCATGAGAACACATAGTCTAAACATTCCTTGCAAATTGTCCATAATCAAGAAAATCTGGAATTATTCAGTGCTGCAATGTCAACTCTGTAGTCAGCAAAACATGTGAAACCAATATTCTGTTTGAAATTCAGTGATTGTTAACTTATTTATTGTTCTAGAGTTGCATGACCTAGTGTAGTTTTTGTTGTTCCTGGTAGGTTTGCACTACTGACACATGTTTCTCTCCATCTTTAGGGTTGTGTCATTAGCAAAATACCAAGATCACAACCGGAACCAACTCAAATGTTTTCTTTGAAAATACAGGGGCCCATCAGAACTGGTCCCATAGCTTGCCAAGAAATGTGCTCAAACTGCAATGCAGGAGGACGTGAAAACTGACTTTAAGGCAATCCCCCTATAAGAGTCGTTTTTTTCACCCTGTGATATTGAGGATTGAATCCAGGGACATTCTACCTCCAAGCTACACTCTCAGCCCTTTTATTTTGAAACAGAGTCTTGCTAAGTTGCTCAGTCTTGCTAAATTGTAGAGACTGTCCTCCAACCTGTGATGCTCCTGACTCAGCTTCCCAAGTTCTGGGATTACAGATATATGCCACGATGCCCAGTTTAGAGTCTTTTAAAATTATATTGTGTCAGCTGGGTATGGTGGCACATGCTTTTAATCCCTGCACTTGGGAGGCTGAGACAGGGGAATCACACAGGTTTGAAGCCAGCCTCAGCTACCTAGTGAGGCTCTCAGCAACTTAGTGAGACCCTGTTTCCAAATAAAATTTAAAATAGGTCTGGGAGTACAGCCCGGAGATAGAAAGCCTCTAGGTTCCACACCCAGTACCACACACACACACACACACACACACACACACACACACACATTATATTGTAAAAAATTATATTGTGTCTACATCAGAAGGGAAAGAAGAGAATCGAGGCTATTACCTTAGTATCTTTAAGACTATTTAGGATGATCGAGTCCAAGGTGATATTTTAAAGCTTCAGTTATCTAATTCTCTTTCTCATTTCTGCAATTTACTTTGCGCATCATGACACAATCAGTATCAGGAAATAGGATGGAAAGTACGGTTCTTATTCTAGGTATATTGTGGGAAATCTAGGGGATTCTTATAGCAGGGACATGCACTTTTTTAAGCTATAAAGAGATAGTCTATTAAAAATTATGATATTTGGCCACTAGTTCATTTCCAGATTAACACTTCCTGCATGGCAGTGCCATTCTACTTGCAGAATTAGACCTGTGTGAACATGTAGAAATTAACTTGAGCAAGTATATTTTCTATTTTACTTACCATGCATTCATAACCAAAACAGGGTTATTTTTGATGATTACAATCAACTGCCTTCATGCCTGAGGCGAAGCTTCCTAAATCAGAAAGTGCCAGAAATTACACTTTGAACCTCCAAATAGTGTGAGTTGAACAGAAGTGTATTTTTGGATACCAAATGTGCTCTCATATCCTTCCAACTCTGTAAAATCAAACAAGCAGGAATTTCATTATCTAGACGTCCAGCCTTTATCCCTCACAAGTGACCCTGTCTTCCTGTGACCCTGTTCCACGGCACCAGACAGAGCCATAACTGTTTCTCAGTATTCATTTCCATTGCGCCGGCCCCCCATCTTCTCCCTCTCTCCCTCCCCTCCCAGCAGCAAAAGGCCTCAACAGAAGGGAGAGAAAACCCGAAGAATCCTCCTTTACTAACTAGAACTAAGATGAATTGTGTCAGAGTTCAGAGCTCCGTTGTTGCTCTGGCATGAAATCACTGCCCTTGGTTTCTGCCAAGGCGGGTGTCAGCTGGTGAATTATAACGCTGGCGGACAGGACTGAGATAAGCAAAAAATACAATGACAGCTGCTACACACAACTATTCTTTCTGGCCTAGTGAATACAAAAATACATTGTGTAAATAAAGACAGACAGCTTCATTATGCGATTGTCTGCTGCTGTGTCACTGCTAAAGAACAAGTATTGATTTTGGAAAGTAGATGCAGACTCTTCAAGCTAATATGGTCTCACTCTTGTAATGCACAGAACATTAAGGAAAGTGATAATCTAACGTAGCTTTCTAATATTAGAGTTGAACCCATATGTAAATATAATGTAACGTCTCCCTACATTAAAGCCCTTTCTTACATCCAAGTCCACAACTTTCTTCAATGTAAAATTATAGGGCTTTTGGCTTTTGGTTTTGATAAATTAAAAGTCATATGTCAGTCTCTTTAGGTTGCTATAACAAAATGCTATAGACTAGATGGTTTAAGCAACAGAAATTGGATGTCCTGTATCACGATCTGACAAGGTCAGTTTCTGGTAAGGCTCTTTTCCTGGCTTGTAGATGGCCTTTTTGTGTGTTAATGTTGTAGAGATGGCTATGGCAAGCTCTCTGGGATCTCATCTATGTATCATCTATCTATCTATCTATCTATCTATCTATCTATCTATCTATCTAGCAAAAGGGTCTCACTATGTTCAGGCTGTCCTCAAACTTCTAGACTCAAGTGATCCTCCTGCCTCAGCCTCCTGAACAGTTGGGTCTACAGGTACAAAGCAACACATCTATCTGAGCTGTCTCCTTTTCCTCCTTCTTTGTTCTTTCTTTTCCCTTCCTCCTTCCTTTCCTTTCTCCTCTTCCATCTTCCCTTTCCCCCTATCCTCCGTTTCTTTCTCCTCCTCCTTCTCTTTCTCCTCCATCTCTTTCTTTTCTTTTTTGCATGGTACTAAGGATTGAACCCTGGGCTATTTTACCTCTGATCTATACCTTCAGGCCTGTTTTCATTTTTTATTTTTAAACAGGGTCCAAGTCACAGAGGGTCTCACTAAGTAGCTTAGGCTGGCTGTGAACCTGCAATCTTCTTGTCTCAGCCTCCCAAATACTGGGGTTACAAGCATGTGCCACCATGTCTGGATTGAGCTGTCTTCTTATTTCGATACTAATCCTACTAGATCAAAACCCCACACTTTTGACCTCATTTATCCTCAATTATTTTTTTAGAAACTCCCCACAAATAGAGTCAAACAGTTTTGAGTTTCTATATCAAAAATTTTGGAGAGAGAAAGCACACAATATTCAGAATAAAACAGTGGCTAGGATCAAGTTGACTTTTGTTATCAATAAACTGTTTAAAAAACTTAACCACGAGTAATATTTAGTGACTATCACTTTTTATTTAGTAAAACAATACAGAAATCTAACAGGGCAAACAAGGAGTACATACAATGTAGTAGTATTCAAAGTATGGCTCATGGGTTCTTGTGGCTCACCCAGGGTTTTTTGGTAAGGTTAAGTGTATTTTAAAAATAATGATAAGTTTTGATTTGTATTTTATACCATGCTAACAGCTAACATACATGATGGTACAAAATACCGGTAATAAAAATTTGGCATTTAACATTAATTGAAAGAGTGACAGCAAACTTCTTTTTTTTTTATAGTACTGGGGATGGAATCCAGGGGCATTCTAACTCTGAGCTACACCCTCAGCTCACTTTTATTAATATCATTTACTTTGAAACAGGGTCTCACCAAGTTTTGGAAGGCCTCACCAATTAGCTGAGGCTGACTGCAAATCCAAGATCCTCCTATCCCAGCCTCACAAGTATTGGGACTACAAGTGTGCACCATCATACCCAGCTGACACCAAACTTCTTTAGTACTTATGGTATCACCACCATATATTCCCAGTTTATGTAGATACATACCCATATATATACACTTACATACATGTGCATAAATATATGCCAGTTTTACTGACTTTGTTGTTCTTGATGTAAAAGTTATACTGGGCTCAATTTCCATTACCAAATACACACACTCACACACATACACACACACACACACACATTATGTTTTTTATATATATAAAATAGGAAAATTAAGACACAATAATAGATATACAAAATGATCAATATACTTGTAAGCTGTAAACCAAAGAAAAGGAAATGGAAGAAAACTCTGAGTTTCTGAGGGGTTAATCAGAAACCTGTCCTATCCTGTTTTATTTGAAATATATCTTAATGTCTATATCCCTTTATATTTTGATCATTTACTGCTTATAGTTATTTAGTTTTTATTTTTCCTCCATAAAAGGATTGTTGTTTCCTAAATTAATTTTATAATTTTTCTAGGATGAAATTAATCCAACATGTTGCCTTCATAATGTCATGAAATCTTATCCTGAGGAATGTGTGTTAATTTTTTCTTAAGAAAAAGCCAAGGGCAGGTATGCATATGTATTTATTTAAAAACAAAAACCAAGAAGCATCAGAACAATGACATACTTACTGAGAAAGAGAAAGAAAAAAATAGTGTTTCAAGCTTTATGGGAAATTTGGATATAATTCAGAGAATCTGCTACTTCTTCCCTGATCTCTTCATCCTTTTAGTAAATGATCTATGAGGCTGTAAAGTTTAAGATGCTGATAACTGGCAAATATACTTAGCAAAGGTTATTGGGTTCCATTAAGACAAGTTAATAGTGTTCACTCCTTAGTAATCTTTAGACTGTGAATGATATTGATTCAGCTACATCTGCTAGAGCAGGTGGTCAGCCTAATGACCACTTTAACAGTAAATCAGACCCACAACATTACTGTAAAAACTGATAATGTTCTTAAAGATCACCACTAAGGTTAAGAAAGCAGTAAATTGGAAATAATGCACATGGCCTCAATTACTCATACCATGTAGTGGAATTAGAAGAAACCTAATTTATGTTCCACACAACTAAGAATACTTCTTCTCAGACCTTTTGGCACTCTCAAAAACCTCTTATCTGTAATAAACTATAATGTTGCCATAATTTCCCTAGAATTAAAAAAAAACTTGGTAGAAAGGAACTTTGAAGCGAGATACATTGTCAGTTTAGTCTAGAAAACCAACTGTGTGTGTGTGTGTGTGTGTGTGTGTGTGTGTGATTCTGGGAATTAAACCTAGGGGTATTCGACCTCTGAGCTACTTCCCCAGCCCTTTTTCTTTTTTCTTTTTTTCTTTTCTCTTTTTTTATTGGTGCACTGTAGTCATACATCTTAATGGAATAAAAGATGGTGGAGACATAAATGCACACATCACCCAATTAGCTCTTACTCAATCCCCACCCCGTTCCGTTCCCTCCCCATCCCTCCTTCCCATGCTTGGCTTAGTAAATGACTATGGTATGTTTGTTTTAGTACATCATGTGCTTTAGAGAATTTCCCTCTTCCCTCTCCCATCCTCTTAGTTAGGTTGCCTTATTTTCTCCTCTATAGAATCTCCTTCTTCATCTAGAGTTCATCCTATAACCCATTTCTCCCTAGCTTTCACATATTAGGGAAAGCATCTGATTTCTTATTTTTTGTGACTTGACATAACGTCCTCTAGTTCTATCCATTTCCCTGGAAATGATGTAATTGTGTTTTTCTTTATAGCTGAGTAAAATTCCATTGTGTACATATCCCCGTTTTGTAATCCATTCGTCAGTTGATGGACATCTTGGCTGGTTCCATAGTTTGGCAATGGTGAATTGTGCAGCTATGAACATGGATACACATGCATTAGTTTGGTAGTTTGGTTTCATTTCAGGTCTCACTAAATTACTCAGGAACTTGCTAAGTTGCTGCAGCTGGCAAACTTGTGATCCTCCTGTCTTGCCTTGTAAGTGCTGGGATTCTAGGTGTGTGCCACCAAGCCTGGTAAAAAAAAAACAAAAACAAAACAAAACAAAACAAAAAACCAAAAAACAGCATTCTTAAACTAATTCTATGAGAAAATGCTAACTCAAAATAGGGCTAGACACACTGGAGTACAAAATTTTAGCATATCTATTAAACTAGTGATGTTATTAAAGTGTATTATATTGAAAATGAAAAATAAATATAGAAAATATTTGAGTACATATCATTTACATTTATGCAGTTCACTGTTGTGGGGTAATCTGTGGACGCTTTCCATTCTTGAAATATGTGCCATTCAGTTCTGGGAAATACTCTTGAATTACTTCTTTGATTACCTCTTTCTTTCTGTTTCTTTTGCCCTCCCTTTCTGGAACACCTTTTATTTGAATGTATTTCTGGTAGACTAATCATCTAATTCTTCATTTTACATTTTCCACTTATGCCTGTTGTCTTTGTGCTTTACCTTTAGAAAGATTTTCTCATATAAACCTTAATTCCACATTTTAATTCTTCAATTACACTTATACAAGAGCATCTATTCCTCCCTCGTTTTTTATATGTTCCATTTTAAAAGGTATATAATTTTTTCAGGTCTTCACCCTTCTTGTCTTGTCCTGGCTTCCTCCATTAATTTTTTCTGCTTGCTCTGGACCGCTATTTATAATGAATGCAGTTGTGATCCATCTTATATTTGTAGCTGTTGTCTCCTATCTAGGAGTAGAGTACTGCTGATATCATTGTTAAGTTGACTTTTTTAGATGTTTGTGTTCCTGACCCTTTATCATTTATATACATTTTACATAAAATTTAGAAATAGTTTGTTACTTTCTACAAAAGAAAGCACAATGTAAATTTTATTTGGAATATTTAATCTTTAGACACAGTAAAACCCCACCTACTTATTTACATTTTTACTTGTTCTGACTAAAGGTTTAGAATTTTTTCTATGTAGATCTGGTATCTTTCATCAGGTTTATTCCTAGTTGTGTGATGCTTTTTGATTTGTCATTAGCAAAAAAATATTAAGTGGATTGTTTAAAATTTGAATTGCTTTTTGAGGGTACATAAGATTATAATTAATCTATAGACTTTGACCTTTCTCATTAAGCTTCATAAATTAGATTTTTTTTTTTTTTTGCAGATCTGGGGATGGAACCCAGGGCCATTTGACCTCTGAGCTACACCCCTTGCCATATTTTTTATTATTTATTTTGAAATAGGGTATCATTAAGTTGTGGAGGGCCTCACTAAGTAGCTGCGGCTATCTGAAAACCGCGATCCTCTGGTCTCAGACTCCCGAATGCTGGGATTTCAAGTGTGCACCACCACCCCTGGCTCATAAATTAGAATTTTTACTCTATCATTTAATCTGTGGATTCTTTTGTAATTGTTTTATGAAATTGTGTTGTCTGCTAATAAAAACACTTTAACTCTTCCTTTTCAGTCGACATACCTTTTTTTTTCTTTCTTTCTTGATTCATTGCACTGGCTTATTCAAGAACACAGTGGAAATAGCAAACATCCTTATCTCTTTCCACCTTCAGGAAAAAAAAACATCATCTTATAGTTCACCAGTAAGTATGACATTTATATTTCTCTCCTTTTAATATAGTGGGTCAGCCTTAAGGAAACCTTTACTTCTCCAACAATAAACAAACAAGGCTCAGGGTCTAAGTTCACCCCTGTATGTCAATGGGTTTTTAAAATTCTTGACATTGGGCATTTTTAAGAATATGTACCTACTCAGCTCAATTGAAGAGGCATATAGAGTGGATAATTTGAAAATAAATTAGGGAGTCCTATTTTAAAAATTATATTTGATACTCATGAGAAAATTGCAAGCAATTTAAAAAAATAAACTTTAGATTTTTGATAAAATCATGTATTTGGGGACTCTCTAAAGAATTGAAAGATTGTGATTAAATTAACAAATGTGTTAGAGAAAACAGTTACTAAAGATAGAAATATTTTTATGTTATAAAGAAGAACTCTGTATAGGGATATTTTCAAATTCATAATGAGGTAATGTAGATAACTGAGAAGACATTATTACTTCAACTTAGAAAGTAAATATACACTTTAAATAAGTTACAATAATTGGTGAATTTCAAATTTTAAAATAAAGTAAAAAACTTATATTATTAATGTGACTCAGAAAAATGTTAAGAAACTATTATAATTTCAATATGCCATTTAAGCATTTTATAGGTAACTTATTAGCCTCACAAAAATTCTGAAATAAGTTTTTAAATGTGAATGACTCATTCTGATTCAAAGTGCCCTATTATCAGTATTTATTCATTACAAAATTCAGATTAAATAGAATTTTTAAATTATTACATATTTATTAAACCACTTTCATTTTGATCTTCTAGCTTTTTTTCTTATAGTTTTACTTTCAGAATCTCTTTTGGTATTTTTATGAATTTTTGTAAGAGTCTAAATTAGCCCCATTTAAAATATAATTTTCTAGAATATTCATAGGAAGTATGTTATAAAATAGTGTTTAAATAAATATTTGTGAGGAATGAACTTCAAAACTTTCTGAAGTAGTAGCAACGGATGCAGTCATATTGTATAATGATTAGGATATAGCTTTTGCAGTATCAAGAAAATAGCAGTAATTATCTGTGCTTGTAATCTTAAGACAATATTTATAATTTAACAGTGATCAGGTATTTAATGTGTGATATACATTGTATCAAAATACTTACAAGCAGTGTCTCATTTTGATGGTCATGAGTAATTGCATAAAAGTGGTATTATTTGATTTTCTCAATAAAAAAGAAAGCTGTGATTACATAGGTTAATCATTTTCCCAAAGACAATGTAGTAGTACTGAATCCAAGATACCTTAGAGTCCTCACTCCTAATGTATTCTTCAAAAAATACAAAGTAATTAAAATAAACATTTCAATTTTCCATTATTTTTACAAATGGTATCATGGAAATCAGTATTATTTTTCATGGGGAAGATTATAGCCCTTTGATTGCCATTTGGAGCTTTCTGATATTTGAGATGATCTTGAATATGGAATAGAAGATTATTCTGATGTCTATTTTTAGTCAAAGATGCCAGTGAGAAGAAATAGCTACAGATTTTTTTTGTTGTCTCTGAATATCCTTCTATTTAAACTATCTTTAAACATACTTCTGCTTATTTTTCTTAATATCCAAGGAAGTAACAATCTGATAGGAATTGACAGTAATAATTTTTACTCTTTAAAATGTAGCCTTTACCAGCAGTGCTAATTAACTGTTGAACAATTTTACACGTATTTGTAGGACAACTGGAGAGGTGGGATAAATAACAATTGCTTCTTATTAAGTGCAAGAGTACCCTGAGCCCACAAAGTTCTAAGTGAAACACACACTTAAAACTGGCCTTCTCTTCTCAAGGTCATTTCATATTCCAGTACTTGCACGTCATTGTTTTCTAGACAAATAGTCACACTCACTGATCTTGGCTGTCATCCCTAACTCCTCCCTATCAGATGTAAGCTGTTTTTTGTTGCCTTCAGGGAAAGAATTGGTCCCTGGTTAGATAAGACTGATGGAAGAAAGTCATATCCCACCCAGAAAGTTGTTCTCTAGTTGCTTTTAGCAATTCATTTTACAATTAAAAGTAAATTTCTAAAACATTGGCGTTTAGTTATTTGCAGAGTATGGTCAAAAAGGGATGTGAAATTCAGCAGAGGATTTTTTAATGCTAGTTTTATATAATTTTAAACTGGCCTCTAATAAAGGAAAGAAATTCCCTTCTGATGCATAAAGCAAAATATTTATTAGCAAACACCCATGGGAATGCTTTTTGCGATTCCTGTCTTTTTGTGGCAGTGAGAGATAAAAATTAATGTTCTTGGCTTCTTTTTATTATTGTTTATAGCATAGACTGATGCTGTACTGAAAATGATGGTGTTTTTTTTTACTATGCCAGTATCTCAGGCTATCTATGAAGAAGTGAGTTTATTATAAAGCTTATATATCTTCTTCTAACTAAATTGGAGAGAGAAGATGCAATCATCTTGTGCATTTTATTGCTATTTTATTCCCATGTGATCATTCAATGTAGAATGTAGTTCATGAGAGGACTTCATAAAATTTCTTCCAAATTTATTCCATTCATCTTTACTCTGGAATTCACATTGCCATGGTTATTATTCTTAAATATCTTTACCTCATTTTATTCCCAATCTATCTACAGTTTTGTTTTCTCCTCATAAAACCAAACCAAGGAGCTGAATAAAAATATTACTTGCTAGTGTTTTGTTATTGGGAATGCAATAAGTGAGTTGTTTCACTGTTAATTTTGAGTCTGTTAACAGAAGAGTTAAAATCATGATGATGATGATGTTTTAATTTTATCTGTTTTCTGTTTTATTGAGAACCAGAGCAGCATCTACAAGCCTTCATTTTTAATTTTTACTAGCATCTTGAAATCAGTCTTTAGAGTTCCATAATATTTTCTATAAACAAATTACATTCTGTCCAAATATAATCAGGTCAGACTAAGTCAATATTTTAGAGTGTAAGAACTAGAAGACATCTTGGGGCTCATTTAATTCAAACTGCTTGTTTCAGGGTGAGGAAAGTGGAAGTCAGAGTCACACATGCTGGACCTTCCTCAAGGGATCTTAACCATGTAACGTGTCCAATGAAAAACCTGGGCTTCCTGACTCCCAGCCCAGAACTCTTGTTAACATATGGCTGCCCTCACTCACTAGAATCTAGATAAATATGCATACATACATGCTCCAGAATTTATATAAATGTACTTTGTTCTTCTCTGCTTGTAAAGCAACATTTCCTTCTTACTATCAGATCAAGACAAATTGATAAAAGAAAATAGGAAGGTATGGAATTTATGCATGTATATATATATATATATATACACATATATATTACATATTACAATGCTTTTATTATATAGTTTAAAGTTAGGTTTAAACTATATTATATATAAATATATATAAATATAATATAAACTATTATATAATATATATATACATACATATATGTGTATATATATATATAGTTTGTACTGGGGATAGAATCCAAGGGCATTCTACCTTCTACCTCCTAGCTATACCCTCAGCCCGATTCTTTCTTTCTTTCTTTCTTTCTTTCTTTCTTTCTTTCTTTCTTTCTTTCTTTCTCTCTTTCTCTCTTTCTTCTTTCTTTTGCAGTACTAGTACCAGGAAGGGGCATTCTACCTCTAAGCTACACTATCAGTCTTATTTTTTATTTATTTTAAAACAGGGTCTCACTGAGTTGTAGAGGGCCTCACTAAGTAGTTGAGGCTCTCCGTGAACTGGGATCCTCCTGTCTCAGCCTCCCAAATGCTGGGATTATAAACATGCACCACCATGCTTGGCTTTATTCTTTATTTTGAAACAGAGTTCCGTTAAATTGCTGGGGCTGGCCAGGAACCTGCTGTCTCAGCCTCCCAAGTACTGGGATAAAAAGCGTGTACCACCATGCCCAGCTTATCCAACATTTTTATGGTGTAAAAGCAAAAAAATGCATCACAAATGAAAGTTATTTTAAGCCATGTAGGTCATCATGAGTTCATATTTTGTCAAGAGCAAATTCAAATGAATGACAAGGTAAGGAAAATATACCCCAGGGAAATTCTAGTAAGTTGTAAAGTTTGAGCTAGAAATGAACAAAAAGTAATTTGTATATGGAAAAGTTGGTCCAATCTTATCTTTGATGAAAATATTCAAAATTTGTTTTTGTTCTGCAAAATAATAGTTGAAATAATTTATAATGTGGTGTTGAACAACGAATGAAAAACATCCGTTAATTATTTATGTCATCTGTAAGAATCACTGTGTAGAAAATATATAAGTATTTAGGAACTTTGGGGAAGATGGCTACCAAGAGAAGCAGCACATACCAGTCCTGCTGACACTTGATCTCTATTGACATGAAAATAGCATTCTGACAAAAGAAAAAAATAGCATAAATTTTAAAAGAGCACAAGTGAAATGCAGAAAAATAGGTAGAAGGCAGATGAGAAAGCAGAAAAGAATAAAAAAATCTATCTTAAAAAATTAGAAGCTTTCCTGTATGCCAACCATAAATTCAGTAAAAAAGAAATCCAGAAAACACTTTCAGGATATTCAACACAAAATAAAATAATTAGAAATAAACTTAACCATGTAAAATACCTCTACCAAAAATTATAAAACATTAAAAAAGGAAATCAAAGAAGACCTTAGAAGCTGGGAAGATGTCATATGTTCTTGGATAGAAAGAATAAATATCATCAAAATGGCTATTCTTCCAAAAATGATATACAAATTCAATGCAGTACCCATTAAATTACTAAGGTCGCTCCTCAAAGACATAGAAAATTCAATTCTTAAATTCATTTGGAACAACAACAGTAACAACAACAACAACAATGCTAGAATAGCCAAAGTAGTTGTTAGCAACAAAACCATTCAGGAAGAATCACAGTACCTAACTTTAAACTATATAACAAAAGCATAGTAATAAAAAGAACATGATACTGGCACAAAAACAGATACATAGACCCATGGAGCAGAATAGAAGACTCAGAAACAAATCTGCAGACTTACAGCCAATTGGTTTTTGACAAAGAAATAAAAAACGGACACTGAAAAGAAGATAACCAATTCAACAAATGGTGTTGGCAAAACTGGTTAACCATATGCAGAAAAATGGAAATAAACCCCATGTTCTCGCCCTGAATAAGAGTCTATTTAAGATGAATTAAAAACTTGATATGTAGACCAGAGACCTTTAAGCTTCTTGAAGAAGGTAAAGGTTCAACACTACAACACATAGGCACAGGTAAAAGCTTTCTCAACAAGATTCCAAAGGCACAAGAAACTAAAAGGAAGATCAACACATGAAATTTTATTAACCTGAAGAGCTTCTGTTAAGCAAAGAAATCTATTAAGATTCTCAACAGATAGCCGACAGAATGCGAGAATGTTTTTTGCCAACTATTCCTCTGATACTTATATCTAGAACATATAGAGAACTCAAGAAACTCAACACTAAGAAAACAAATAAACCAATAAAAATGGGCAAGTGAATTAATAGATACTTCACAAAAGAAGAAATTCAAAAGGCCAATAAATGTATGAAAAAATGCTCAACATTATTAGGAATCAGAGAGATGCAAATCAAAACTACCCTGAGATTTCACCTAACTCCAACTAGAATGGCGATCATTCAAAACACAAACAACAAATGCTAGAGAGGATGTGGAGAAGTGGGAACTCTAATACACTATTGGTGGTATTGCAAATTGGTATAACCACTTTGGAAAAGAGTATAGAGGATCCTCAGAAAAATGGAAATGAACTTAATATATGATCCAGCAATACCACTTCTGGATATCTACCCAAAGAATGGAAACCAAACTACCAAACTAGTACATGCATATCTATTTTCATATCTGCACAATTTACAATTGCCAAATTCTGTTACCAGCCAAGATGTCCATCAACAGATGAATGGGTCACAAAATTATGGGATATGTACACAATGGAATTTTACTCCACCATAAAGAAAAACAAAATTCTGTCTTGTACAGGGAAATGGATGGAACTAGAGGACATTATGTTAAGATTAGTCAGTCAAAAAATGTAAGAAATTGAACCCTCTCCTTAACATGAAGAAGGTAGGGAGAAAATGAGTCATAGGAGGACCTCTTGATGAAGGAGAATCTATAGATGAGTAAATAAGGTGACCTATATGAGGGGGATGGGATGGGAGAAGAGGGAAATTCCCTAATATACATGATGTACATTCACAAACATATCAATCAGAAAGCCAAGATGAGAAAGAGGAAGGGGCAGGGTTGAGGAGGGAATTGGGTTAGGGCTAATTGGGTGATGTGTGCATGTATGCCTGTATCATCTTGTACCCAATTAAGATGTATGACTACAATGAACCAATAAAATTAAAAATATATAGATGTTTATCTTTGAGGTTTTCTCTCAAAAGACATCTAGTTCAATAATTCATTTATCTCGGTGCCTTTTTTTTTTTTTTTTTTGGTGGTGGTACTGGGGTTTCTGGAAGCCCTTCTACATCCGGGCTACACTCCCAGACCTATTTTATACTTTTTTAATTTTGGAAACAGGGTCTCTTAAGCCAGCACAGGGGAGCTTCAAACCTGCGCAATCCTCCTGTCTCTGCCTCCCAGGCGCAGGGATTACAAGCGTGCGCCACCACGTCCGGCTAACCCAGTGCCCTTTTAATCCTTATCTTGGAATATTTCTTGTTGCCTTTTAAAATTTTAATATGTATGCATATATACTAAGTATGCAATTGAGGCATAACTCACATCATTCTTCTCATAGCTTTTTTCATTGTAATAACTTGTCTTCAAGCCACTTTCCATTTGAAATGTTAAACAGTAAGCTCAAGGAGTGGTCCTGTGTATAATTTTAATAAAAATGTCTTGACAAGTTTCAAATTGATCATTTTACTCTAAATCAGGTACACAAAAAAAAACAACACTTAAAACATGACTACAAATTAGCACACCAGAACAGGACATGGCGGACCTTCACATGAACACATTTCACATCCACTCTTGTCAAAGCACTTGCAACCAATCATAGTTAAAGTTTTCTTCTCTTTGTAATAAATCTGAAAATTCCGAAGTAGAGTCTAATATTTCCTTTTATCAAGTTATCATTAAAGAAAGCTTTCCAAGATTTTATTTAGCTCTTATGATGTACAAGGCACTGTGTTAGGTATTCCAAATATGAGCTTAGCCAGGCATGGTGGCTTATGTCTATAACTCAATCCTCGGGAGCTGAGACAGGAGGATCACAAGTTGAGTCTAGCCTCTGCAACTTGGTGAGACTCTGTTTCAAATTAAAGAAATGAAAAAGGACTGAGGTTAACTGAAAGATAGAATTCCTCTGAGTTCAATTTCCAGTGTCAGTAAAAACTTTAAAAAATATGAATGTGAAAAAACAGGCCCCACAGAGATTTCTAGTATAAAAGATAAATGTTTAATACATTAATATATACATTTATAAAATATCAATATGTTCCACATATTCTTAGTGTGGTAATTATCAATCCACAAATTAAATTTCCCCTATATGTATGGCACTGAGGAAAGAGAGATAAAGAGTATTCTATCTCCAAGCCTCAATCCTCAACATGACTTTATTTATTTATTTACCTACTTATTTATTTATAAAGAGGGTCTCTGTAAGTTGCTGAAGCTGGCTTCAAATCTGTAATCCTCCTGTCTCAGCCTCCAAAATACTAGAATTACAAGGCGTGAGCCACCAAGCCTGGCCTGAACAGGCTTAATTATTCAGTTGACAAGTGAATAATAATTTACAAACAGAAGAGAAAATGGGATGGATTTCAGGCAAAGCCATAGTGTTGTGCGTTGAATAGTGTCCCTTCTTCACTGCCTAGGTTGAAATCTGACTCTCACTGCTTAAGATGGTGACCTCACTTGAAATTAGATTTTTTTTAAACCAAATTAAAATGATCTCATTAGGATAGTTCCTAATCCAACATGACTTGTATTCTTATAAAAAAGGACAAATTTAAAAATACATTGTCACCCAGGCAGGATACCTTGTGGCATCAAGGCAGAGATAAGGGTGATACGTCTAGGTGCCAAGAAATCCCACAGATTCTTGCCAAGCGACCGGAAGCTAGGACAGAGTCCTAGAAATGGTTCTTTCTCACAGCTGTCAGAAGAAACCAACCCTGCCAAGACCTGGATCTCAGACTTCCAAACCTCAGAACTCTGGGATGATAAATTTCTGTCATTTAAGTAACCCAGTATGTGGTTCTTTGTTACAGCATCCTTAATAAACTTACACAGAAAAGTGTAAGTAGTCAGGAAGTACTAATAGTCATGAGTGCTGGCTCTTATCATCATGTGATAGGAGAATGCTCAGCGTGGTCTCCAAAGACCACGCCCAGGAACTGGACTCAATCAAGTAGATAACAGGGAATCTATGAAACATCTTAATTAACAGAATGTTATTGCCATATGTTTGTTTAAAAAAAGATTAGCTCAACAGTGGTGCGAATGCTGAAGAAAGAGGAGTTGGAGGAGGTGTTGCAAGTAGGAGGGGTCTATGCTGTATTTAAAGGAGTCTATTGATGAATGGGCAATTTAAAGGTACCTGCTAGGGAATTTGCAGGTGGCACCAATGAATATGTTCTGCAGAGACCCATACATCAAACCAAACCACTGTGAAGTTCATTCATGTGTTTCTTTTCTAACATTAACTAAAACCAAGGAATAAGGAAAACGCTGTCTGAGGCTTAGAAGAGATCAATGTTTTTTTTTTTCCTCCAGATTATAATCGGGCTTCATGAAAATACTTACTGGATCAAGATTTTTCTTGACCTGTAAGGAGTAGACTCTATATAATAAGGTGCATTTTGCTAATTGCAGACTTTCTTACTTACTAATGGACAGACCCCTAGAGAGCTAACCACTGTCTTTCACAGGCTCTTTATTAAGTAGCCTACAGCGTAGATAATCATTTTCATGGAATCTGACATGCAGCCTAGTTGAGCCAGCCTAGAGAAAATCGCAGGTTGAAAAGCCAAAATCTTAGATGTGAAAATTACAAAGCTGAGACTACTTTTAGCCAGTTGGTCTATTCAGTACTGACTTGATATTTGACAATATTATAAAAGAGCATGACTGAAAATAAAAACAATTCTAAAAATACATTGCTGAGTGCTTGGAAAATTATTACTCTTAGCATAGCTGTTTAAATATGTCTTTGTGCTTTATTCTCTCTTTTCTTTGTTTTTGCATAGATTTAGTATGCACTACAATATATTGACATTTTCATCTGTGTGGTCCCTGAACATCTGTGCATAGCCACACTGATAATAAATATTATTGTCCTATAACTATTTATTGTGTATTAATTTGTGTGTCTATGTAAGGTATATATGACATATTTTTATATTTATTTATCACTGAATACCTATATGTACATATGTAAGATAATTTCTGATATGTTTCCCAGAAGACAACTTGCTTCTCAGCCCACCAATAGCTTCTACAACTGGAAATAAATTAGACCAGATTATCTAGTCAACTGTGGAAATAAGGAAGATTCCTAAAGTGTTTATTTATGAAAAAAACTATATGACACAAAAGTAAAAATCCATATAAAATTTTCTAGCTAAATTGTACCATGTATTCAGAATATTATACTTTCAATGTACTTTCAGAACCAAAAGAGAAGGCTTAAGAAGTTAAGAGGACAACCATGGAGATTAATAATTTCCAGTACATACTGGAAATCATATATTTTATTTTAATCATCAAATCACATATATGGGATTAGACTTGTGATCCTTATTTCATTGGAGAAAGTAGTCTTAGATAGACTTACCAAATTACCTAGTAAGTTTAATAAATAGTAAAGCTGGTCTTCCATGACAAAACATGCAAAACAATGTCAAATATGCTTACAAAATGATGCATGTGTTTGTGTGTATATCATGTGTGCATGCATGTTTATGACAGGTGAATCTACATTGGGGACAGAGATTGAGGCAGGACAAAGAAAAATTCTTTCTTCATTATTTTTTCTTTGTGTCTTTTAGTGCTAGGCATTCAACCCAGGGCCTTGTGCATGCTAGGCAAGCACTCTACCACTGAGCTACATCTGCAGCCCCTCCCTCTTCATTATTACGGAGTCTCTATTGGTATGATCCATCTCCGCAATAGAATGATATGATTTATTTTGTATTTGAAAAGATGTGGCAGTATTTAGCAGGCATTCTCAAATAAATTTGTCACTTGAAAAATAGTCACCTGTAATCGATTTGCTTTACATAAACTTTTGCCCTTTTCTTCATACACCCATCCCCACAGGGTCGAACACTTGCCACCTGTGGTACGATACAAGGCCACAACCCAGATGACTCATTTATCAAAAATGCTACTGAGGCACTCCCTCATAAACTGAACGAAAATGACCTCATTAAAATGAAGCCGACCCAACATGTTATGGACATAGAGAAGGCACTTGATTTTGTACCTGCAATCCAAGTTTGTGTATATGGATTGTGTGATGTATACATTTCATTGGCAGCTTCTGCTCACTGGTGTTGACTGATTCCAAGAGAGGAGATAAGACTATACAACTTCAGGAGGACCTCGTTTCCAGCAAGACCCAGGCTTTTGAACATGGATAGGCTCCTAATTGCAAACCCCTCCTCTAAAAGAGGCATATTTTGGTAGTTTAACACTTCTAAGCTTCTGATGGAGGTTTATATTTCCCCCCAACTGCAAATATTCCAGTTACAGTGAAACTCACACTTTTACTTTTCAGTCTCCTGTTATCCAGATGGAAATTTTTCTTTGGCAGGATTCGACTTATATAAACAAATGCGAGAAATTTAGCTTCAAAATAAAGGACCAGAACTGTATTTCACTCTTCAGACACTCCATGACCCTGAGAACTCTCTGCCAGTTGGCAACTGTGGCTTCACGGAATGACGCGGCTGACCTCGGCCTTTGCTGAGTTTCCAAGAACTCTGACGGTGGCAGAGCTCTCAATGAAAAGGGGTTCCTTAGTCTAAACGTTCTGTTTGCAGTTCCCTCACACCTGCTACTGGATCCAGGGAGGCAGTTTGAAAACACAGAGAGATGCAGTGGAAGAGATCTTAGGTC
The DNA here is from genome assembly GCF_963383645.1 of Muscardinus avellanarius. Classification (NCBI taxonomy): domain Eukaryota; kingdom Metazoa; phylum Chordata; class Mammalia; order Rodentia; family Gliridae; genus Muscardinus; species Muscardinus avellanarius. The sequence continues at coordinate 66,999,745 of NC_137794.1, read as the reverse complement.
AGAGCTACAAAAATAAACACTGTTTTTTGTTTTGCGACAACAACAACAACAAAAAAGGCTATTTCCTCTCTGAGGAGCAGTGATAAGCAGCCCTGAAGGCCTGCATTGGACTGTTAATGAAATTAATCTTTCTATCTTAAGTCACAGAAAGAGCTTACACTTTTTATTGTTAACACAAGCACTCACACCCCATATCTTCAATGCTACCCCTTCTTTTTCACAAGACTTTTTCTCCCAGCCTCAAAAAACCTAAGAGGAATAAAGACATAACTGGACACATCCAAGAATGCACACACACACACACACACATACACACACACACACACCCCTCATGTCTCACAATAGTACCAGTATTTTTAGATATTAACATTTAAGTTTGCAATAAAGTGAGGAAAAGAAATGTAAAAAGAAATAGGTACATTTCTTCCTCTCCCCATGTCATTAGTATGAAAATATGAGTCCACTTATATAGAACAATATAATTCTAGGAAAATATTCAAGCATTTACTTGCTTATTAAAAACAAACATTAAGTGTAACAGTCTTGTTCACTTTGTATTAGGAGAGTGGTATCAGTTTTATAATAACTAAAAATAAATAGGTATATGTGAATTAATTTTCAGACTTTTAAGATGTATAGTAGGATATAAATGTTAATTGCTTTTGTGACAATGCAATGTATTTTTTTCTCTCTTTGTGGTACTAGGGATTGAATCCAGGGACATAGTACCTTTGGACTATAGCACAGCCCTTTTTTATTAAGTCTTTTTTATTATTTTGAAATAGTATCTCACTAAGTTGCTGACACTAGTCTCTGCATCTCTATATTAGTGTTAATCATGGAGCTTTGAGTATTTGAAACATAATTTGTTCAAATTGATATGTGCCATGAATATAAAATTCACATTGTATTTCAAAGACAGAAATGTATATATCATATGCAACATTTTAAAATTTAGTTACATGCTAAGTTATAAAATTTGGATATATTAGGTTAAATAAAGTTTATTATTAAATTTTATCTCTTCATAATTTTTATAATTGTCTGCTGGAAATTTAAAATGATAACTCATTTATTTCTATTATTACCGTGCTCCTTTGGGTAATTAATTGTATTTTCTATATCATGTGACCGGATATGAGGATATATTTTGAAAAGAGGGTTTTAAATTTTTCTTCTTCCAAAAAAATACAGGTTTAAGTTCATGAACAAATATCCAGTTTACTTTTTCCCTATGTAATACCAAGCAGTTATTTAAAGTGAAATCATTAAATTTGTTAATGATTTTATATGTATTTAACATTTCTTCATTATATGTGTGTGTGTGTGTGTGTGTGTGTGTGTGTATTTCCAATAAGGCTAATGGTTTTTCTCTGCATTATAATACTCTTATAGGGCTGTGAGTATTTTTCAGATTTGTGTCCACTGAAAGAAAGATTCTATCTGGAGGATGCCAATAGGGTAGACAAACTGTACTGGATAAATTCCACAGGAGGGTCTGGGGGCAGAGCAAGGAGAAAGAGAAAGAGAAAAAGAGAGAGAACACCTGCCTGCCACATGGTGGGCTTTTAAAACCCCCAGAAATCTACCACTTTTCATGTATATTAATTATAGATTTTGCATCGTAGTTTAGTGCGGCTATGTAGGATTGTATGATGTGGGAAACCTAAAGCGGCAATGTAATAGACTAGGTATTCACATATGGTTTGAGCGAGTTCTGTCTTTCCTTTCAGGAAGGCTTCCCTGTCTTTGTTCTTTCTGCCCTGTCTTATTTTCTATCTAACTACCTAATAATACTAAGATAACTCTTTGTTATCAACCACCTGCTTTCCACCATGGCCCCATTTTTTTCTCTTGGATATGCATAAGCATACTTTTTAAATCCTAACAGTTTGTATAAAAAAAGGAACTGAATAACAGCTATATAGAGAACAGCATGCTCTGTCCTGGAAAGAGTAGTTAGAATGTCTATAAATCAACAACATTGATTAAGTGTTTTCTTCATGCTTGGCTCTCAGCTAATGCTTAAGAAGTAGAATGAGATTACTGGTTCCTATTTTCAAGTAACTGAAAGTTCTGTAGTTGAAGAAACAAAATGATTTGCAGCACATATAAGTAAAGTTATATATGCCATAAGATTTAACATTAAAATCAACATTCTGTCTTCTCTTGAATAGTGGGAACCTGAGCATGCATTATCACAAAGGCAGCCATTGTCTAAAGCCCCACACCCACTATACACATTTAATGGTTAGACATTTGCAGTGTGCTACTTTAAATTATCCACCTGGCTCATATAGGCATTTGAGTTTTCAATTCCTGGTCTATGTAAGTTGTTTTTTTAAATACTCTTATTGGTGCACTGTAATTATACATTATAGTGAGGTTCAAAGTGATACCCGCATGGACTACTTCCTTTATTCCCTTTGCTTTTTAATACTTCTTCAACTTTCAGTTTTATGAGATTTCAACCTAGTAACTTAGAAAGTGCCTTTGAAAGCTATACTATCCTTTCAGGCATGGTGGCACAAGCCTGTAATTTCAGTACTTGGGAGGCTGAGACAGGAGAGTCATAGGTTTGAGGTCAGCCTTATGAGCTTAGCAAGGCCCTCAGCAATTTAGTAAAACCCTGTTTCAAAATTAAAAATAAATAAAATAGGGCTGGGGATGTGTCTTGGAGGTAGAATGTCAGAATGGCCTTGCATTCAATTCCTAGTATAAAACACACACACACACACACACACACACACTCATACACACACACACACACACACACACACACACACACACACACAGCTATACTATCCAAGTAGAATTGGGTCCACTATCTTTAATTCCTATTGAAAAAGAATAAAATCTATAAATTTTCCTTTCCTCCACTATATTTAGGGACGATTCAAACAAGCATGAGAATGATTTCCTACCTGGATGAACTTTTCATAATAGTAAATTTAACTAGTGCTTGGAAGATCTGAAAGCTATTACTCTTATGAGATGCTCTTTGGGAGATAAATAGGTACTGGCATGAAATTATTAATGTTACCCTTATTTCTATGGTATCTACTAAACAGAAAATAAAACCTACACTGTGAATCATTATGGTGTTTTTATTTAACTAGCCCATCCAGAATTGAAAGTGGTGACATGCTGTTATGGAAACAGAAATGACCAATTATTTTCCCATATAGTCCTAGATGTAAAAATTGTACTTGTTACATAAAATTTCCTTTTGGGAACTACAATAAGCCAACGTTGTTTGTATTGGCTATTCCTTCCAAAGCAATACATTAGTAGTTTGAAGTACTGTGTCTTGTTAAATAGTCACCATGTAGATCAAAGTATTTTAAGCAATTTGGTGTGCAAGAAGAAAATATTTTTTAGTGTTTTCTGCCATGAAACTACAAACAGACATTGCTCTGATAATGTAAATCTGTGTTAAAGAAAGCTTTATGATTTCAGACAATGATATTCTAGGCAGATGAGAACAGTTGTCAGAGGCAGAGGGCATGGCCAGGCCAGGCGTGGTGTAATTGATCACTAATTCATATTATTTTCTGTGCATTCATTTGACAGCTCCTCATCAATTAAGAGCTGACAAAGAAATAGCCAACTCTTATCAACCTTCCACTATATACTAACCAGCATTCTAGCTTTGCTGATGGACACAGCAAAATACAAAACATAGTTGCTACTTTTAAAAAGCATACAATGTGTCTTAGGATTCAAGTTTTTTTAACAGATAGTGAATACTACTTGGTTCTATGCAATATGTAATATATGATTAAGAATATTTAGGGAAAGCTCTGACACGAGAAAAGCCTTTTGAATGAAGCAAAGTTTAAACTAGACAATAGTGCCTGCAAATGGCAGAAAGGATTACAAACATCAGAAAAAAATCTAGGCAGAAATTTCTTTCCACTTGACATTTCAATATTGTATGTTTCTTTTGAAGAGTATGACAAATTATGCAATAGAGTTTGAATCTACTTTGTCATCTCTTAAAAAGAAGTAACACTGTTTTCCTATTTCCCCCCTACATTTCTTTTAATATAGAATGTTAGTAGGGCAATCTATTTCCAACCTAGCTCTTTCATAGGTGAATAAACTGCAGCCTGAAAAAATAAATTGAGTTGACTAAGCCCACTCAATTGCTTCTAGATGTCTATAAATAAAGTAAATTGCTAGCTACTATCCTGGCTTGTTGTACAATCAACAAATTAAGTATGTTTGTAAGGTGCCAGCAAAATATGGCCCTGGAAATATTTTGGAAGGATGCAAAGATTTCATGTTGACACAAAAATAGATTTTTGAAGATAAGTTTTTTGGATGGTCTTACATATTTTTATTGTTTGGTGTTGTTTTTATTTTTAAATTTATATCAATGAACTGGGAATGGAAGGACTTCATGATGGTGCTAGACTATAAGACCTCTTAAAATCTTCATGTGGTCTTTGTGTTGGAAACATAGTTTGCTCATTACTTTGAAGACCCCCTTTATATTTTCACTAAAAAAAAATCATCAGACTAACTGCATTATTTGTCATTGATATGTTTGTGTGTTTTATGAGGCTTAGTTTCTCTGGGACTTCCCCATGTGTATCTGCTGTTTATCAAAAGAACACCTGGACAGGTAGCTGTGTTTATTCCCCGACAGTCGTGGAAAGAGTGGAGATAGAACAAGGCATGAGGATAGAAGTCAGGCAATGGCCATAGCCATGCTCTGCAATCAGCTTCTGGATTTTGCTCTACTTAGAACATCCTCAAATAAGCAGAACTTCTTGTGAGCACATGGAAAAAGGTCACACACAGATAAGCAACATGGTATCTCTGCCCATCAAAACACACACACACACACATACACACACACACACACACACACACACACACACACACACAATTAGATAGCACTGCTGTGAATCAAGGCCAGCCCCAAATCAGAGGGACCATATGCTTGTTCTAATGCTTTCAAAAGGCCATTTTATCCTACTGCACGTTTTAATGGGAACATCATTCTATAAGAATTGCCATGCTAGTAAAAGGGGATAGAAATTATCCATCATTTGAATGCTCTATTACAATCAGTTAAAAGGGTTAGCTTTGATCTGTATCTGCAAGTCATTTAAAATGCTGGTAGAACATTTTGTTCATGCAGAATGAGAAACAACATTGGATATTTCAAATCCGTGCCTGTGGTGTCCTTTGAAAAGGACTTTGTAATATCAACAACACAAAATAAAGTATGGGAGTATAAGTATTTGTATTTCTTTAACCAGTAATGGGCATGTGTGTATAGGGCCCAAGCAAATCCATTATGCAGTAAAACCTTGTATTATAAATGTTTTGAGATGAGGTAGGTTTACACTCTAGCTGTTGAGTCGGTTCTATCTGATACTGAGTTAAGTAACCCTTTTGTTAATAATTCTGCCAATCACAGGGCTAAGCCTCCAGTGCATGCTAAGTGGATGAATTGATGGGGATGATAACACTTTAATTTGTCAGTGCCATGAAGAGGATGACAAGCCAGGGCTTTATATTATGTAAAGACATAAAAGCATATTTTTACCAGACTCAGCCAGGTTTCAGTTTAGATTTGACATTTTCTTTGGATCACCTTTGCAAAAGATAACACATGCAATTTATTTGTGTCTTGTGATTTTATTTCTTGATGACACAAATACCTTCCACAAAAATCTGATGAAGAGTGGTCCCTTGGCAGAGGCCTTCCTGGCAACATTGTTGGGGATTATAATTGTGTTCTCTGCTCTCCTGTAGTATTGCTTAATTAAATAATGGAAGCACAAGGGCAGCAGCAGAATTCCCCACTGACCTGCTACAATTAGGCTTTTTTAAAATTTGTTTATGCTGTATGTTTTATCAGAATACATTGAGGAAATAGGTTTTCTGTCTGAATTATGAAATTGATTTCTTTGTTGATAGTTCATGAATATTAGCCATTGAGTGACAGATTTTGTTGTATGTGTTTGTATTCACTGCTCTCTGGAGTGGTTGTTATATCTTGAATATGCCAGCTGTCTCTTGAGACTGCTTCACAAAGTGAGAGTTTCCTTTCCAAAGGATAGCATTTTTCTCCACAGAGTGGAAGGTAACCTCTATTTTCCCCTCTCTTCTTATTTGATAAAATTAAATACTATGAAGGAAAGTATTTCTTGTTGAAACTTTATTTTACATAATTCATATTAAGTACTAAGATTTCTGCATTTTTTCCCAAACAGTGATGAATGGCACAAAAGCATCAAAGTTGAATGTGATGGACTTAGATGGTAAGCACTGTTTAACACATAGATTTTTTTTTATGTGTGTGTGTGTGTGTGTGTGTGTGTGTGTGTGTGTGTGTGGTACTGAGGATGGAACCCAGGGGCATTCTACCTCCGAGCTACACCCCCAGCCCTATTTTTTAAAACAGCGCCTCACTGAGTTGCGAAGAGCCTCCCTAAGCAGTTGAAGCTGTTTGCGAACCACAATCCTCTGGTCTCCACCTCCAAAATGCTAGGATTACAAGCGTGTGTCACCACGCCCGGCTTTAGAATCTTTTTTTATAATGATATACGATAAGACTTTTCTATCAATAAAAGACTCTAAAATGGAACCTACAATTTCTACACATTCTCCATGCTTAGCATTTGCTCCTATAAACAGGAAATGGAAATCTTGCTGAGAGAAAATATGAAACATATTGAATCCAGGCAACAGTGACTGTGTCTAAATCAGAATGTTCACATTTCCCCCTTCCTTGACAAGAAGTAGCTGTTATCATCTAAGTCAGGAGTCATTGATATTAAATCTATGTACATTTAAGCCTAAGAGAAAAATCAGGATTTGAAAACATGGTCACAGCTTTGGGATAAAGCCCAGTGGATAAGAAGCTGAGGCAATTAGGCGTCACTGAGACCAATGTGTTTACTAGACTTGGGCAGGAAGAAGACCATGGGTCAACTCCCGAGTGTCCAGTGAGTGAGAATGGGAACACTTGTAGCACTGGTGGATCCATGTCAGAGGCTTTCATACTCTGCATAATAAAAACTTCTATTCCCAGAGGGTAAACATCTCATTTCTAGATCCTGGCTAACTAGTTCAATTGAAGACCGATTCAAGGCATACAGCAAAGCTTACCAATGGCAATCCAGCCAGTGATAGAAGAAAAGTGGGAAACATGGGGATATAGCTAGAAGAAAATGAAGGCCTGCTTCACAGGAAAAGATACTGACAGAACTGACAAATTAAGGATGTATCTTGACTTCTAAACCTTTTGTTTTAGAGATCAATTAAACTGGGAAAAGAAAAGTCATGTAATTTTAAAAGTTACTTTGCTTGATTCCCCAGAAAAAAAGAAAAGTCTTTCATTATGTTGCTATTTAAATTCCGAGAAATGGAAACAGCCAGTTAATGGGAGCCTCTCTATACACATGTGGTCTCGGTCTCCAGGTCTCCACTCCAACATCCAAGCAGCTACTCTCACCTCCTTCCGGTGAGCAGGAAATAATGGGTTACTTAGAAATCTTATTTTCTTTTTTTATTTTTATTAGCACATTGTAATTATTCATCATAGTGAGTTTCAGAGAAATAGAACCGCATTTGTTCTGTGACTCCCTCAATGCCCCACTCTGTTCCCTCCTATTCCCCGTAAATATTTACATTGATAGAGATAACTTCATCAATGAACAAAGAAGATTGTTTGAATTGTTTCCATCACCATATCTTCTCCTCCCCACCTCCCTTCCTACATCCCCTTCCACTCTTCTACTAGTGTCTCCCACACTTATCTGAAGTCTTCTTTCTTTCATTTCTCTCTAGCTTTCACGTATGAGTGAAAACATATGACCCTTTACTCTCAGTGACTGGTTCATCTCAGCATAATAATCTCGAGTTACAGCCAGTTTTCCTGTAAATTACATGATTGTCTTCATTTTTATGGATGAGTAAAATTTCATTGTGTACACATACCATAATTTTATAATCCATTCATCTATGGACAGGCACTTAGGCTGGTTCCTTAGAAAGCTCACAATAGGGCCGGGCATGGTGGCGCACGCTTGTAATCCCCGCGCTTGGGAGGCAGAGACAGGAGGATCGCGCAGGTTCGAAGCCAGCCGCGCGCGCTGGCTTAGGAGACCCTGTTTCCAAATAAAAATGCAAAAATAGGTCTGGGAGTGTAGCCCGGAGGTAGAAAGGCTTCCAGGAACCCCAGTACCATCAAAAAAAAAAAAAAAAAAAAAAAAAAAGCTCACAATAATTTGGCTATTGTGAGTTTTGCCACTATAATCATGGAAATGCATGTGTCCCTATAGTTACCTGGCTTTGAATGCAGGCGATGACTCCTCTGTTGAGCCACATGAACTGAGAAGCAGCTATTCTTCCCTCCTGTGTCCTCTGGACACAATGAGTAAATGAGTCTTCTTTGAATTACAATAGGAATCTACCCCCACTAGAAGCTAGGATTAATTAATTGTCTTATGGAGTTAATTGAATCTTTTGCTTTTAAAGACCAAGTTCTGGAGATCCTTTTCTTTTAAAAAAAAAAGATTTGTCTTTTCTTTTGGAAGATTACAAAAGAGAGTGAAAAACACCGAGTGATTCTGTGGGGCTAAATGTTCAAGAATTTGTTGAGATATCACATATCAAAGGCAGCATTATTAAAACATATCTATCTATTTCTCAAGACCTCCTACCAAGTCAGTAATATTTTCCTAAGAAAGCTTTCTTAGCTTTCAGGGCTCCACTAGAGACTCTAGCATAGGAATGCAGCCAAGAAAGCATCTATGATAATTAACTGAATTATTTCATGATGTAAAACTATAGAATTCTCATGCCATTTCAAAAATTAAGAAAATCTAAGCCAATGAAAGAACACTTAAAGGTAGGAAGATAGTTCTCATCTTCATGGTTTTAAAAGGTAACCTTAAGAATTTTATATACATCCAGCACCATGCTAGACATGTTATAAATAGTGTCGTATTTTACTGTCTCAATACCTTTATAAGGTAGATACTAATGTTTATCTTTTTTTCAGATGAGAAAAATACTGAGTCTCTGAAAAAATAAATAGATTGTCAAACAACCACTAAAAAACAGAATCAGCTTTCCAACACAGGACTGTTTCCTAAGTCTGAGTTTTCAACAACTTTTATATGTGAACTCATTTAAAAACCATAGAGATTTGGTTTCACAGTACTCAGAGTGTCTGAATATATAAAACACTATAAGTGAGTAAAACTATAATAGCTATCATTCATTCTATACTTTCTATTTTCTTGTTATACTGTTTAGTATTTATGTCCATGACAAGTTTTACCATTCCTATCTTATGATCATTGTGGAGAGTCCTCAGAAAATTGGAACTGGATCTGCCATATGATCCAGCTATTCCATACCTGGGTATCTTTCCAAAGGGACTGAAATCAGAATAGTAATGTATGCATATCCATGTTTATAGCATCATAATTCACAATTATGGAACTAACATAGGTGTCCATCAACAGATACATGGATTACCAAAAAATCTTAGTTATACACACAATGAAATCCTATTCAACAATCAACAAGAACAAAATAATGTCATTTGGACCTGGAGAACATTATGATAAGTGAGATTAGACAGTCAGTGAAAGTGAAGGATCAGATTTTTTTTTCTCAAATGAGAAAGCTAGGTAATAATTGGAATACCAGAAGGACTTCGGATAGTAGAGGAGAAACTCAAAGGTGGTCTAGAGAAAAGGGGAGAAGAAGAGAGAGGATCAGTGACTTCCACTGACATTATGTTCATATGTGAGAATATCAATGCCAGTCTCAAAATCTTGTATGGGGGAAGGGGGAAATGGGGTAATGGGGAAGTGAGGTAATAGGGAAATGGGGTAATGGGGAAATGGGGTAGCTGTGAAATAGGGAGGGTGCTTGGGAAAAGCTCACCAAGTCCTGTGTGCATGATGTGAGACTATAATGTACCAGTAAAAGTATTCTATTTATCTGTCCCTCTATCATAGCTATCTATCTTTCTCTTCTTTATCATTTATTTGTTATATATATAAATTTGCTGAGTAACAGAAATATAAAAAAGATATATATACCATTTTATCAATTGCATAAAAACACTTTTTGAAATTTTATGAATTAGAATAAAAGACTCAGATTTGAATAATGTAAATAATTTCCCCCCTCTAAAAGTGCTTCACAGAAAAATTAAAATAAAAACTTTATCATTGATTTATAGTGACAAGCAAGTGTCAATTCACTATCAATTTTGGAAATACATTTTTTATTGTTCTTCCTGACATTACCTTCTGTATATTTCAAAATTGTTTAATAAATATAAACAAGCTTCTCAATAAAAAATGTTCTCATGATTAATTAGCTTAAATAAAAAAAAAACCTTTAAAAAATAAAGAAAGTGAAATACAATTAGAGAAAAATGTTCCAGGGAAAAGGAGCTTGTCCTTGAAAGATGAAAATTTCTGTCATGGAACTCTGAACACAAGGTCAGGGAGTCTGTTATGATCCCCAACCTTCCCTTTATCCTTTATTTCACCTCATATATTTAGTTAACTTAGGTATGAAGCAATTGGTTGCGAACAGATGTCTCTGATGTTGTGTCTCACTCAGTGCAATAGTAAAACCAAAGCTGTTTTGTAATGGCCAACTCTTTGCCGAGTTGTGGCCTCCTAAATCACATAAATGATTCGTTCCTCTTGTGACAGTTATTGTTAGTTTTCACTGTTACTGAAAAGTGTGATGTCGGCAGTCAGCATAGGTGCGGGGAGCTCAGACCCTGCTTTTCTCTCCAGCTGCAGACAGAGGAAAGGAACAGGTCTTCCTGCACTGGGCGCTACCCTTCTGGTAAGCGGCTCTCCACAGCTGCAAGTGGACCACCTGGGCCGGCGGCTCAGTCCAATAGCTGGATATCCTGTTCTGCTTTTCTGCTGCTGAGCTGTCCAGGATGATCGCCTGGGAAGTGAATTGTGACTTTCCAGGGTTTTAAGCTTGCCAAGATTAGTTAGGAAAACATATTTTGGGGTTATACAAATTCCAAACCTTCTGGCTCTTTTGTTGCCTGAAATCTGAGCAAAGGAAAAAGCATTTGTGGGAGTCATGAGCGTACGTGTTTTCTAAAGCTAGAATTTGTGTTGGAAATGTATAAATTATCAGAATGTTTTTTGTATATGCAAGCCAAGGCATCCTTTCCGAAGTAGTGTTATTGAAATGTATGAGCTGCCTTTGTACTTCCTGGATGAAACGAAAAATTGTTCTTAAAGGCAGCATAGCTAAATAAATGCCAAGTGGAAAAGTTCAAAGACATCTCTCAGAGTTAGATGAATATTTAACACATTTAAATTTTAGAAGAATATTCTTAATTTGGAATTATCTTGATGCTTGAGGAAAAAACAACAACAAATAACTCAAAGATTATGACAAGAAAAAATAGTTATTGTATGGGAACATTGTTCATACCCTCCTCTCTGGAGATCCTGATATTTCACACACATGGGTTCTACTGAGAAATCAATCAGCATAGCAATTATATTAGAAAGACCATAGAGCTCACAACACTAAAAAGTCAGCCTCAGCCTTGCTTGAAGTGGATAAACACGTGAATCTGTAATGTCAGGATGTCAGGAGATAGAATCTACCAATTTTTCTCCACTTTATGGTGATTGCAGATAGCTCTGAATATATCTCAGGCGATTTTCAAAATTATTTTCATGTGATTTTAGAACATGCTTTGAAGTCCTGAGTTTTGTCTTTAAAATCTGTAAAATTCTTTGTCTGCTTTATAAAGAAGACTATTTCTCTGTCTTTTTTATTTATTTATTTATTTTGTTTAGGGACTTTAATATATACTGGAACTACAGTATCAACTCTTCATATAGACACAATAGTCATCCCGCAAAAAAGTGAATAGAACCCTTTTATCTTGACTTGCACCTATTTAGAACAATGACTTTCATTTTCTAAAAAAGAAAAATAATTATCAGATTCTAAAAATGGAATATTTAATATTGTATGTAGCTTTATAATTTTACAAGGACTTGCACAATCATATTGAGGGTGAGAGTGAGAAAGTAATTGTATCACGAAGTATAGCAAATATGTGACCCCTTTTTACCACCCTGGTCCCTGCCCCAGATGTGGGTTATGATTCTGTGCCAAGGAGATGCGTTAGGAGCACTTATAGCAGGATTGTCTTTCCCTTTTGGATCAACATTTCACATTTTTCTGTGTCAAATAAGAATCAGAATGATTAATGTTCTGAGAGGTATACAAAATCAAATTTACCAAGAAATCAAGAATTCACTAAAGACTAATATTAATTTGAAAGTCTACATTTTTACACATGACTCATATAACTAAATCTTCATTGAAATATTACAGTTCACTTTTGCTGAACTTAAATTAAAATTAAGTTAGAGAATAACATATTTAACCTTTCATAAATTCAAAGAGGATTGATAATTTTAACCATAGAACTCCATAAATTTAACTTTGGAATTAGAATATGGGCCTCCCATGTTCTGTAATTTTCTTGTTATATTATAAAAAGCTAAGTAAACTAAGTATTCCAAAGAGTATTTTTACAGTATTTTAAGATAGTTAACTTGAAAGTCTATGAAGATTGCAATGCACTGGTATTGAAACTTAATTTTCGGTCAGATGTGGTGGCACATGCATATAATTCCAATTGGGAGATTGAGACTAGAGAATTACAGATTCAAGGCTAGCCTCAGCAACTTAGTGAGACTCTTTTCAAAATAAGAAGGGCTGGCATTTTATCTAAGGTATAATGCCCCTGAGTTCAATCCTAGTATTCTCTCCTTCAATTAATCTTTAGCTCTAATTCAAAGAATTTAGTGTGAAATGTAAACTATGACATTCTGCCAAGAATTAATGTTACATGTCCTTTATCAAATCATACAAAGAGTTTATTCAAAATTTCATTTGAAATGTGAGAAACTATTTCCTAAAGGTGTATGTGTGTGTGCACACACACACACAAATATGCACATGTGTACCAGATAAATATTTGTTATATTATACTATATTATATTATTATTAGCTTATCCATTCAGTATAATTGTCTCTAAGTTTCTGTGATTATAGTACTTCTAAAAAGAGGCTATTATTTTCCTACTAATTTACAAAGAATCTGAAACTGAAAGTGTGGATACTCAAAGAAGTTAAAAATATTATTCATATTTTGATTTTATGTAAGGTATAAATTTTCCTTCTCTTCTGTTAGTTATCTTCTGCTTTTAGTAAAGTATAGAGCAGATGGAGATATATTTTATGGTGAGGATGAATATTGGCTAACATTTAATATTTAGTTGGGATCAGAGTATAGGTTTTGTGTTTAATTTTGTTTACCAATATGGTTAGCCATAAATATAAATGCTTTATGTAAACAGTCTCATTACAATGAGAATTTTGATTTTTTTTAGGGTAACAGTCTTTTTTCATTAAAGATATTCTGCTGAAGAGAATTATTTTGAGAAGAGCAAAATTGACAGAGGTAATATTTGCACAGCAGCGGTATGTTGAAAGTAATAAAAATCATCATGGCCCAGAAGCCTATTTTTAAGCATATTAGAAAATATACCAGATTAAATGTTCCTTAATCACTGTGCTTCATTGATTTCATTCATTCAGCCAAACTATTTCCTCAATAAGTCAACAATAACAACAGAAAAACATTTGGTTATATTTATATTTATTAATTTATTTCTTATTCTCAATTTATATCATTAAATAAAGAAGGGTAAAGACTACTTTGAAATTGATTCTGGAAGGTGACTACACTTGGAATCACCAACATCATCTCATATTGGTGATGTCAGGGCCGTATATCCTTTTACAGGTCTAGAATCTACTTGCATATAACAAATATGCAGATTCTGTGATGAATTAGGTAAAAATGTGCCTATATGTTGGGGAACTAATTAGTTGTAATGTTTCTGTTCTAATTTCTATATCTAAGTCCTTCTTGAGTTGACTCTTTTACAGGCTAAGAGAAAGGAGTCTAATGTCATTCTTCTATATATGGATACCCATTTTTCTCAATCTCTTGTTAAAAGGCTGTCATATCTTCAGTGTATCTGTAATGGTCAATCTGTATTGTCTGGATTAAAGTATTCCCGATTAAGACACTCTTACAATCGTGTGTGTGTGTGTGTGTGTGTGTGTGTGTGTGTGTGTGTGATCCTGAAATGGAACCCAGGGGCATTCTACTTCTGAGCTACACCCCAAGCCCCATTTTTTATTCTTTATTTTGCAACAGGGTCTCATTAAGTTGCAAAGGGCCTCACAAAGTAGCTGAGGCTGTCTGAAAACCACAATCCTCCTGTCTCAGAAGATTAAGATAATCTTGACTGGATTAAGAAATACCTAAGAGCCTGGAGTGGTGGCACACACATTTGGGAGGCTGAGACAGGAGGATCATGGTTTGTGGACAGCCATAACTACTTAGTGAGGCCCTTTGCAACTCAGTGAGACCCTGTTGCAAAATAAAGAATAAAAAATAGGGCTGAGGGTGTAGCTCAGAAGTAGAATGCCCCTGAGTCCCATCCCTAGTAGAGAAGAGAAAAAAAAAAAGGTTTGAGCTAAATTTACCCATCAGACTAATATAAATCTCAACCAATATATAGAGAAAAAAATTTAACCTATAAAGTAATCCACATTGTAGAAAGTGCAGAAGTAACCTGATTAATCACTGTACTAGAAATAAAGTTCATTTCAATCAAGGCACTCTGAGGCCAATCAGAGTTGGGATCATTGTCTTTGTGATTAATCAAATGATGGAGAAGGAAGAAGAGGGAGATAAGAAATACTTCCACATACATTTTCAACTCAATTTTTATTTAAGTACCAAACAAATCTAAGGAGTAATATATTTAGGTTATATAAAAACATTCTTACTTTCTATCTTATTTCATAAGTGATTATATATCTGTTCCAAGAGAGCCATAAGAAGGCATATCTTTAATCAGCAGAAAAACTATGAAGACAGCGTTAGTTCATGAAATATGAAAGACTCAGGAATTTTAACACCATTTCTTGAAAAGTTCTAGGGAACAAAGGTCTAGTCATTAAATATCTTTAAAATTTACCAGTGAAAAGTACTTTTGTTTCTTTTTTGAAGCATTATACAAGCTTGTTTTCTAAATCCAGGTGTGGAGAAATTTCAGAGAGCATATTTAAAAAAATCTCTAGATACAACAAAACAAATAAGAATTAACAAAACAATTGAACATAGGGACATTGTGTTAGACATATATTGTCAAGGCCAAATGCTATTTATATTAGTTTAGTAGAGATTTCATAACAAATGCCATTTATTGGATCACTCAAACAACAGAAATTTTTCTTCATAGTTCAGGAAACTGGAAGCCCTAGCTCAAGGTGTCAGCACGGTTAGTCTCTTCCTTGACCTCTCTCCTTATTGTTGTTTTCTCAGATGGTCTTTCCACAATGAAAGAAATAAAGAAAGCAATTTGATTCACTATAACCTCAAAACCAATGAAATGCCTAGGAATAAACCTAACCAAAGATGTAAAAAACCTCTACAATGAAAACTATAAAACAATAAAGAAAGAAAAGAAAGAAGACCTTGGAAGATGAAAAGATCTCTCTTTTTCATAGATAGGCAGAATAAAATATCACCAAAATGGCCATTCTGCCAAAACTGATCTTTAGATTCAATGCAATTCCCATTAAAATGCCAACGGCATTTTTCATAGAACTAGAAAAATCAATCATGAATTTTATATAGAGAAAGAAAAGACACAGAATAGCCAAAGCAATTCTCAGCAATAAGAACCATGCAGGAGGCATCACAATCCCAGACTTAAAATTATACTATAGAGAAAGAGTAGTAAAAACAGCATGGTATTGGCAAAACAACAGACATATTGACCAGTGGAACAAAATAGAAGATACAGAAACAAACCCACACACCTATAGTCAATTAATCTTTGACAAAGGGGCCAAACTCATATGCTGGAGAAAAGACAGCCTTTTCAACAAATAATGCTGGTAGAACTGGCTATCCATTTGTAGAAAGATGGAACTAAATCCTTATCTCTCACCATGCACAGGAATCAACTTGAGATGGATCAAAGACTTAGAAATTAAACCAGACACAGTGAAGTTATTAGAGGAGGGCATAGGCTCAAGACTTCATCATATAGGCACAGGCAGTAACTTTCTCAACAAGACCTCCAAAGCTCAGGAAATTAAAGCAAGGATTAATATGCAGGATGACATCAAACTAAAAAGTTTCTTCTCATCAAAGGAAACCACCAAGAAACTAAAAAGGAAGCCTACAGAATGGGAGAAGATCTTTACCAGCCACCGCTTGGATAGAGTGCTAGTACCCAGAATATACAAAGAGCTCAAAAGAATCTACACTAGCAAAACAAATAACCCAATCAAAAAATGGGCAACTGAACTGAACTGAATAGATGCTTTACAAATAAGAAATACAAATGGCCAATAGATACATGAAAAGATATTCAACTTCATTAGCCATCAGTGAGATGCAAATCAAAACTATGCTGAGATTACATCTAACTGCAATAAGAGTGGTAAGCATAAAAAAAATCAAATAACAACAAATGCTGACAAGGATGTGGGGAAACAGGAACTCTTTTACAATATTGATGGGAGTGTAAACTAGTTTAGCCGCTATGAAATCGGTGTGGTGATTCCTTAGAAAACTGGGAATAGATCCACCATATGATTCGGCTATACCACTCCTGGGTATTTGTCCAAAGGAGTTTAAATCAGAGAACTACAGTAATATATGCATACCCATGTTCATAGCAGCACAAAATATGGAACCAACCTAGGAGGTCTCCATCAGTAGATGAATGGATTGCAAAACTATGGGAAATACACACAATGGAATTCTATTGAGCTATAAAGAAGAACAAAATCATGTCATTTGCAAGACAATGGAAAGATCTAGAGAATATTATGTTAAGTTGAATCAGCCAAGCACAGAAAGAAAAGGGACATATGTTTTCTCTAATATGCCCAAATTAGGGAGTATCAGTGATACCAGAGGACTCCAGATAATGGAGGAGTAATCTTGGCAAAGTTAGAAAGTAAGGATAGGAGAGGAAGAAGGCTGAGGTTGATTAATGGAGGAGTTACATGCGAATATGTGTAAAATTATGAATGTAGCATGGTCAACCTGGACACTCTTTGTTGGGAGAGGGGGAGGACACTAAAGGGGAGAGAGAGGGCACCAAGCACAGGCTAAATGTATGCCATTTTCAATATGTTTGACATAAAAATAAAATAAAAAATAAATTTAAAATGTTTTAATTTCCAAATACAGTCACATTATGAGGTGTGTGTGTGTGTGTGTGTGTGTGTGTGTGTGTGTGTGTGCACATGCACATACCTGTGGGGGAGGAGGTGTTAGAGTTTCAATTTATAACCTCTGAGGGCAGGGCACAGTTCAGCCCATGGTAATCTTCTAGCAAAAATTAAAAAAAAATGTATTTTTATAGTACTGTTGCTTACACCACTTTTATTGATAGAGATTATTTTATTTGACGTGTCCAGGGCCATCGTTTAACTAACTGTCCTCAAGAATATGGAAGAGGCAGTGTACTTCTAATATTCTAATAATGATGATGGCAGTGGTGAGAGGAGCAGTGAAGGCATGTATTGATCCTGCACAAAAGACTCTCTTCTTAATATTTTTTGGTCTATAATCATCCACATTTTATACACAGGAAACTTTGAGCTAGAGAAGTTAGTCAATATCATTAGCTATTGAGTTTTTTTTTTTTTTTTTTTTTTTTAAAGAAAGGCAGACTGACAAGTGCAGCGCCTCATTTGGATGTGACTGGAGTCTTGGAAGCTTGACTACCCTATGTTCTCCTACAAATGGACCTTGAGAGCTTGTTTGGAGGTCCTCCTCTATTCGGGAAGGACGTCCTCTTCGATCTAGCGCACAACTTCCGGAGGAACGCACATGGAGCAGTGAGGGAGGGAGGGGACACCCGCCTAGCCAGCCAGATCAGCCAAATCAACCCTGGCGATCAATGGGGTGACAGATGTCGCACCCAGATCGCCCTCACATCCTAGCTATTGAGTTTTAAAACAAGGATTAAGCCGGGCATGGTGGCGCACACTTGTAATCCCAGCGTTAGGGAGGCTAAGACCAGAGGATAGTGGTTTGCAGACAGCCTCAGCTACTTAGGCCATCTGCAACTCAGTGAGACTTGGTTTCAAAATAAAGAATAAAAAGTAGGGCAGGAGGTGTAGCTCAGAGGTCGAATGCTCCTGGGTTCCACCCCCAGACCCGCAAAATAAATAAATAAATAAATAAATAAATAAATAAATAAAACAAGGATTGCTTTAATTAGGCAGGAGTTGTTAATAGTGGGGTGTTCTTTGAGTGTGAATAACACAGGCATGCTTTCTACAACATTCCTTATCACCCTGAACTAAGGAAATACATTAATTCATATAATCATTGAAAAATATTTATATTCCACCTACTATGCTCTAGGCCTTAAGTTAGCATAATAATTGCAAAAGAGATTTAGCATATTTTTATAGCTTACTGTTTCTTGTGTAGTTGTCTTAATCATTACTTTGGTCTTCATTTTTTTATTGTTTTGTGAGGTTTTTTGTTTTGCTTTGCTTTTGAATAAAAGTTGATAATTTCAATTAATTAATTTCATGCCAATTAAAATGTAAAAATAAGCTGGGTGTAGTGGCACATGCTTGTAATTCCAGCACTTGGGAGTCTGAGACAGGAGAATCGCACAGGTTGGAAGCCAGCCTTGGCTACTTAGTGAGGCTTTCAGCAACCTAGTGAGACCCTGTTTCCAAATAAAGTATAAAATAGGTCTGGGAGTATAGCCTGGAGTTAGAAAAGCCCCTGGTTTTATCCCCCAGTACCACCAAAAATAAAAAATAAAAAAATGTAATAAATAGTGGTCGAAATGTTTATATGTTGATATAAGAAAATATTTTAAAAATAAATCTTTAATTAGAAAAATAAGCATATACTTTCAGTGTTAAAGAGTTGGAAGATGAAAAAAGTTATGATAGCTATATTTCCAACCCCATGTCCTTTTTCTTAATAATTAAGATATTTCAAGTTGTTAAAAAAAAGACAAAAGATTACATTGAGTGTCTATGATTAAAAAGAAAGGTAAGAAGAAGTCATGATGAGCATTTTCATTTGGAATAAAAATGATTGCCAAGGGCTTGTCCTTGTTTCATTTCTTATTTTATTGAAGTCATGACATTATTGAACACTGTGTCTTATTCCACTGACATGCTACTAAATGAAAAATGATAGAACAGAGCTAATAATTTGATTATGGTATAGAATTATATCTGATATGTCAAGATAAATGTTAACACTGATACAGAATTTATGGATTTGTAGACACTATTTAATTTTTGGAAAGAAATATTTTATCAGAAGTATTAATCATTTATTATTGTCAACAGAACTATATGGCAGGTTTCATTACACTGCAGTAAAAGAAGAAGAATATAAAATTTCTTTCCAGCTTGACTGTCAAGCAACACCAAAAGCATTTGGAAGAGGCATGATTTTAATCTGTCTTTTCACAAAGATTTATATCATCATGAGTTTTATATAAGAGAGATGTTACATCTGGAGAGAAAAGATACCTGCAAATAAAATGTGCATAAGTATAAATGAAGCTCCTAACGGTCACAGGCACAGGGCTGTTTATTATTGCATTTTATATTTGCACTGCAACAAAAAATGTACTAAATTTTTTTAAATGTTATGATTGGCCAGGCGTGATGGCACACGCTTATAATCCCAGCATTTGGGAGGCTGAGACCGGGGGATCGTGGTTCGCAGACAGCCTCAGCTACTTAGTGAGGCCCTCCGCAACTCAGTGAGACCCTGTTTCAAAATAAAGAATAAAAAACAGGGCAGGGGGTATAGCTCGGAGATCAAATGCCCCTGGGTTCCATCCTCAGACCCGCAAAAAAAAAAAAAAGTTATGATTGCTTTAACACAAAGTAATGTATAAAACATTTCCCACATGTATCAATTTAAAGTAAGTTCTGCTTTTGTTTCAAATAAGGCAACACACTAGTGAGGATGTATCAAGTTAACAAGAAATATGTCAAATAAAATGTAAAAATATTAACTTTCAGAAGGTTTCCCAAAACTAGACTTTTTAAAAAACAATCTCATCTTGAAGATGATTTTTATGCTAATTTAAATGTTTCATTTTAACCTGACCATTTAAATGCTGACAATATTGTTGTTGTATAATTGTAATGACACTTTTCATAGCAAATGAACTCCATTTTGTGTGGGATAAAACAAATAAGCAAACAAAAACAAAAGATAATTACTTCTTATCAATCTAAATTGGAAAACGTCTGCTATTAGCTTAAAGAAATAACTGGCTATAACAAGTAGACACAGATAATTTGATTTCTCCAAATCATTCCTTTTGAAATGAAGTGATTACATAAACACAAGACTTAAATTGTATATGCTAGAGTCCCATGAATTGAGTGTTCTGGTGAATCATTTAAGAATAATGACTCCAGGATACTAAAAACTGAACTTCAGTGGTCTGAAGAAGTCAGTGTATTCTTTAAAAGTAAAGAAAAAGATAAAAGGCTTATTTCCAGGGAATAATTTATGCACTGCTTTGAAAACAATTATAATAAAAGTCAATCTTTAACATGCATTAGCCTAAAAGTCTATAATATTCATACATGGCAACAAATCACATTTTAATTTAAATCTTTTGAAATGGGACTCTATTGATTAGATCTAAGAAAATGTTTCAACAGGAAAATTATATGTATGCATTCAATACACTATTTTTTATTTATTATTTATTTATTTTTGTATATGTCACCCATTTAGCCCTTACCCAATTCCCTCCCCATTCTCTACACCTCCCTTCTCATGTTTGGCATAGTGATTGACTTTGATATGTATGCTAATTTACATAATGAATATTAGAGAATTTTTCTCTACCCCCTTCCAATCTCTCAGGTCTTCTTATTTGCTAATCTATAGTTTCTTCTTCTTCTTCATCTAGAATTTCTTCTATGACCCATTTTTCCCTAGCTTTTGCATATTAGAGAGAGCATACGATTTCTTATTTTTTGTGACTGATTAATATCACTTAGCATAATGTTCTCTAGTTCCATCCATTTCCCTGTAAGTGATGTAATTGTGTTTTTCTTTATGGATTAGTAAAATTCCATTGTGTACATATCCAATAGTTTTGTAATCCATTCATCTGTTGATGGACATTTTGGCTGATTTCAGAGTTTGGCAAATATGAATTGTGCAGCTATGAACATAGATACACAAGCATTAGTTTGGTAGTTTGGTTTCCATTCTTTTGGGTAGATACCCAGAAGTGGTATTGCTAGATCTTATAGTAAGTTTGTTCCCATTCTTCCGAGGATCCTCCATACTGCTTTACAAAGTGGTTGTACTAATTTGCAGTCCCATCAACAATGCCTTAGAGTTCCCATTTCTCCATATCCTCATGCACATTTGTTGTTATTTGTGTTTTGAATGATTACCATCCTAATTGGAGTTAGGTGAAATCTCAGGGTAGTTTTGATTTGCATCTAATTGCTAATGCTGTTGAACATTTTTTCATGCATTTATTGGCCATTTGGATGTCTTCTTTAATGAAGTGTCTATTTAGTTCTCTTGCCCATTTTTTTTAATTGGGTTATTTGTTTTGTTAGTACTGAGTTCCTTGAGTGCTCTGTATATTCTAGATATTAGTCCTCTCTTGGAGGAGCAGGTAATAAGAATCTTTTCCCATTCTGTTGGCTCTCAATTGAGATTCTTGATAGTTTCCTTTGCTGTACAGCTCTTCAGTTTAATGCAATCCCACATATTGATCTGCCTTTTAGTTTCTTGTGTGTTTGGAGTCTTGTTGAGAAAGTTTTTACATGTGCCTAATGTGTTGCAGTGTTGGACCTATGCCCTCATCAAAAGCTTCGAGATTGCTGATCTAATTACCAAGTCTTTGATTCATCTTGAATTGACTCTTCTGCAGAGTGAGAAAGTGGGGTTTATTTCCTTTTTTTGCATACAGTTAACCAGTTTTGCCAATACCTGAACAGGCTTTTTTTCCAGTATGTGTTTTTTGTCCCTTTGTCAAAAATAAACTGGCTGTAAGTGCACAGATTTGTTTCTGAGGCATCTCTTCTACCCCATTGGTCTTTGTGTCTGTTTTTTTGCCAGTACCATGCTGTTTTGTTACAATGGCTTTGTAGTATAGTTTAAAGTCAGGTATTGTGATTCCTTCTGCATGGTTTTTGTTGCTGAGAACTACTTTAACTATTCTGGGTTTTTTTTTCTTCCAAATGAATTAAAGGATTGATTTTCTATGTCTCTGAGGAATGACGTTGGTATTTTAATGGGGATTGTGTTGAATCTATAGATCACTTTTGGAAGTGGCCATTTTGATACTATTTATTCTGCCTATCCATGAACATGGGAGATCTTTTCATCTTCTTAGATCTTCTTTGACTTCTTTTTTCAATGTTTTTAAATTTTATTTGTAGCAGTCTTTATCCCCTTGGTTAAGTTTATTTCTAAGTATTTTTTTGTGTTTGTGTGGGATATCCTGAGTGGAAGTGTTTTCTGGATTTCTTTCTCAGTGGATTTATGACTGGTATACAGAAAAGCTTCCAAATTTAAGATTGATTTTGTATCCAGACACTTTGCTGACTTTGTTGAGATTGTTGCCTTTTGGTTGAGATTGTTGGTTCTTCTAAGTATAGTATCATGTCATCTGTAAATAGTGAAAGTTTGATTTATTCTTTTCCTATTTGTACTCCTTTGATTTTTCTCTTCTTGCCTCATAGCTCTGGTTAGAGTCTCAAGTACTATATTGAAAAGAAATGGTGATAATGAACATCCTTGTCTTCTTCCTATTTTTTTTTATGGAATTCTCAAGGTTTTTACCAATTTAATATGATGATGGCTGTGGGTCTATTTTAGATTGCTTTTATGATGTTGAGGTATCTTCCTTCTATTCTGATTCTCTGCAGTGCTTTTATCATAAATAGATATTAGATTTTGTCAAATGTCTTCTCAGCATCTATTAAAATGATCATGTTATTTTTGTATGTTGAACCAGCCTTGCATCCTTGGCATTAACCTAACTTGGTCATGGCATATGATTTTCTTGATGTGGTTTTGAATGTGTGTTACTAGTATTTTGTTTAGCAGTTTTGCATCCAAGTTCATCAATTATATAGGCCTGTAGTTTTCCTTCCTTGAGCTGTCTTTATTTGGTTTTGGTATTAATGTAATGTTGGTTTCATAGAATTATTTGGGAGAGTACTGTTTCTATTTCATGAAATAAATTTAAGAGTATTGAAATTAGCTCTTTTATAAAGGTTTTATAAAACTCACTTTGGAAACCATCTGGTCCTGTGATTTTCTTTGATTGTAGGCTCTTTATGGCTGTTTCAATATATTTGATTACAATTGGTTGGTTTAGATTTTCTATATCTTCTTGACTCAGCTTAGGAAAGTTGTATTTATCTAGAAAGTTGTCTTCCAGATTTTACATTTTTTTTGGAGTATAGTTTTTCAAAGTAGTTTCAGATAATTCTCTGTATTTCTACACTGTCAGTGGTAATATCTTCTTTTTCATCTCTTATCTTCAAAATTTGGGTTAATTCTCTTTTTTTGGTTAAGTTGGCTGGTAATTTATCATCTTGTTATTTTTTCTAGAAACCAGCTTTTGGTTTTGTTGATTTTCTGTATTGTTTTTTAATTCTCTACTTCATTAATTTCTGCTCTCATTTTAATAATTCCTGCCTTCTACTGGCTTTGGTGTTAGACTGTTTCTGTTTTATAAGGGCTTTGAAGTTGTTAGGTTATTTATTTGGTGATTTTCTGCTCTTCATATGTGGGCACTCAGTGCTATGACTTTTTGTCTAAATACTGCCTTCAAAGTGTTTGGGACATAGATATTAACTGTAGTTATTTCCTTTTGCTGTACTGTTCCTTTAACCAGTAAAAAGTGACCTGATTTGTCTCTTCTAATAAGATTGGGCTTAAAGTCTAACTTGTCTGATATCATGGTTGCTACTCCTGCTTGTCTTTGAGCTCCATTGGCATGGATTACTTTTCTCTAGCCCTTTACCTTTAGTTTGTGACTGTCTTTACTTGTAAGGTGTGTTTTTTGCAGGCAGCAGATAGATGAATTGTGGTTTTTAATCCATTTTGCCACCTTCTGTCTTTGTATTAAAGATTTGAAGTCATTTATGTTCAGTGTGATTACTGAGAGATGATTTTTAATTCCTAACATATTGATATTTAATCTCTGTTTGAGGTAGTGTTTGTTCTTCTTTGCTTAGTGTTTGCTGGGTGGAAATTTTTGTTTCTCTGATTCTGGCATGTATTTCCTATTTCTTCTTTGCAATTAATATCTGTGAGTATTTTCTCTAGTGCTGGTTTGGAAGATATACATTCCTTTAACTTCTGTTTGTCATGAAAGATTTTTATTTCTTGTCTAATTTGAGAGATAGTTTTGTTGGGTAGAAAATTTGGGGCTGCAAGTTGTTTTCTTTCAATGTTTGAAATGTGTTATTCCAGGCCCGTCTGGCTTTCATGACTTGATTTGGGAAGTCTGGAGTGATTCCTATTGTTTTGCTTCTGAATGTCACTTGATCTTTTGTTTTTGTTGCCTTTAAGATTCTGTTCTTGTCTTCTACATTAGTCAGTTTAACTATTATGTGATGTGTTTAACCTTTTCTCTGATCTTGTTTAAAGGGGTTTCTATAAGTTTCTTGTACATATGTATTGACCTCTTGCTCTATTTTTTAAAATTTCCTGTTATTAATTATTTGAAAAAATTGTTGATCCCTTTGGTTTCATCTTCTATGCCAATTATTTTTAAATTAGCTTTTTAAAAATGGGCTCATATTTCTTCAATGTCCAGTCCATGCTGTTGAATTGTTTTTTTCAAGTTATATACCATGTGTTTGTTTTTGGAGTGATCATTTTCTAGGAGCAAGATTCTATTCTCCATGTGGTCTAATTGATTATTTATAGTTTGAATTAATGCCTTCACTTCAATGATTGCATTATTTATTTCTTTCAGACTCTCTCTAAATTCTTTTTAGAAGTTCTTTATTATTTATATAGTTACATTTCTGATTTGACCTTCTGGAGATCTCTAAAATTCTGTGTTGTTAGTTTCTGTATTGCGGTGTTGTGGGAAATCATTGCTTCCTTGTTATTCCTCCTTTTCATGATTTCAGGGTTTTTATCTGTTGCTTTTGGTAGATTTCTCTCAGTCTCTAGGTGTCAGCTGGTATGTTGAAGGGCAAGTTGTGTTGTATTTAACAGTGAAGGCTGAGTGAGGAGGGAAGTGAAGTTGTAAATTCAGGAATACAGTAAAGCTACAGATAGGATCAAATAGAATGAGCATATGAGTCTGGTAAAGTAGTATATAGTAGAGATTAGGGATAGTGAATATTTAGTAGCATTCTAGTAACCAATGTAGAGTTTTTAGTATAGTGGTATGAAGTGTACTTAACACAAGGCAAAGAACATAAAAAAAGAGAAAAAAAGAGAGGTTGTGAGAGGAGTTGGAAATTGAGCAATATAACAAGTATGTATGCATACATACACATGCACACAAACAAAAAATACTATAACCCTACAAATATATGAATATTAAGCAGACTGGGCCTCTGCACTGTCTCTCTGTCTGGATACCAAATGTCACTGGCACCTTTCCTGCTGCAAGCCTGCTTTTCTGAGTCTGTCTCAGTCTATGCAAAGGACCAATATCAATGAGGCTGGATCTATTGTTAAGTACAGATCACCCTCCAAGCATTCCACACATGTGGAGTCTCAGTCTTTCTCTGCCTTTGTAGGTGGTGGATGCTTCTGAGACCAAACTCAATTTAAGAGCCTCTTTTCTGCACAGCTAGGGATAGGCTGGTCTAACTTCTCCCCCATTCACCATGATTGTGTGATCTGTGGTGATCCTGGAGATCCTAATAGTTGGATATAGTGTTAAGCATTGGTCTCCCCCACACTTTCCACTCATGCAGAGTCTGAGTCTGTCTGAGACTCTGCTATGTCCAGCAGCTGAATCCAACCCCACCTTTGCTGGGTTGGACCACAAAGTCTCAGACCCAGAGAGCTGCAGAAGTCCCTGAGGGTGCCGTGCTGGACGTTCTTCTGCAGGGACAGCAGCTTTACTTAAGATGTTGATTAGCACCTCTCTAGATCTCTGGAGGTGTGGTGAGCTCAGCCACCACTGCTGCAAGTTGTAACAGGTGTTTGTGCAGTAGGGACTGAGGGCTTACAATTCAAATGATCTTCAGCTGATTACTTCAAGTCTTTGGTTGTTTTCCTGTTCTTCTCTGAAGTCAGGTGCATTAAGGCAAGATGGTTCCACTCTGGTGTCCGCAGCCACAAGGTGGGTGGTTTCTTTTCTGCTCTCTGTAGCAGAAAAGTCTTGTAGCCTTGTAGCCTTTATTTTTTTATACTGCCTTTGTTCTTTTTAAAGTTTTGGGGTAGGCTGGGACTGAAGCCTGCCATACGGCGAGGCCAGGATCAGAACCAGCGAGGCCGGGACTGGATCCTGCCACGTGGTGAGAATGGAAATGGAGCCAGTGAGGCCAGCCCAGAGACTGCTCCACAACAAAGTGCCAGTGGATCCCTGCAACCATGTGGTCAGGAAGCACTTGAAGCTGCCACTGCCTCACCTCATTTCTCAGCAGATTCCCAGATCCAAGTGATCTCTATTAAAAAAATTTGGTTGTGAGCGGATCATCTCATCAAAGTTATTCACCTTCTGGCTTTCAGGATTTCAGTAAGCAGGAATCAGTGCAGAAAATAAAAAAGGACTTCTAAGGAAGAAAGAAACTATAATTGATCAGATGTGAAGTAGAAACACTGATATATTATTGGTGGGATTGAAAATTAATGCAACCACTTTGGAAAACAATATGGAAGATCCTCAAAAGAATGAAAATGAACTTACAATATGATCCAGCAATACCAGTTCTGGGTATCTACCCAAAAGAATGAAAACCAAAATACCAAACTAATGCATGAGTAACTATGTTCATAGCTGCACAATCACCATTGCCAAACTAGAACCAGCCAAGATGTCCATCAACAGATGAGTGGATTACAAAACTATGGGATATGCACACAATGCAATTTTACCCAGCCATAAAGGAGAACAAAATTATGGCATTTACAGGCAAATGTCACAAAAAATAAGAAATCAGATGCTTTCTCTAATATGTGAAAACTAGGGAGAAATGGGTAACAGGAGGAATTCTTGATGAAGAAGGGATCCTATAGAAGAGAAATTAAGGTGAACTATCTGAGGGGATGGGAAGGGGGAAGAGTAAAGTCTTTAAAGCACAAGATGTACTTAAACAAACATATCAAAGTCAATCATGAAAACAAGAATTGGAAGGAGGAAAAGGAAGGGAGGGGATAGGGACTGGCTAAGGGCTCGTTGGGTGATATGTACATGTGTATCTCCACAAGTTTTTTTTTTTACCCCATTAAGATTTATGACTACAATGCACCAATAAAAAATTTATTAAAAAATAAAGTTGTGGTATTTTCTGGCTTTTGTAAGGATGCTGTTTTTAAGGCAATGAAGATCCGGTGTCAGCAGGATTGATATGTGCTGCTTTCCTCGGTTGCCTTCTTCCCTGCTCTATACAATATTTTGTAAATGATCTTAATATGTCATAGGAGAAAAGCAAACTTGAGAATGTGGGGTTGACATTAAATACATATTTGGCTTAATTTTTTTCCTCTGGTATTATGGTGAACCTTATACTTTTCTTTTTAAGAACAAATATTTGCTGGGCTCTCTGTAGAGTGAACTTCCATTTTGCTGTCAGTAACAAAATGTCTAGTAATGGAAGCTGTGAACACTTTTATTCTATCAAATAGTAGATTACATAGGAAATATTAATATTAGTGAAGATAGTGTGCTTTTACTAAAAATTATGATTGGCACTAAATCTACATACTGAATAAAACATAGATTTAGGAAAAATGTGAAAATTGCTATTTTACTTAAAAGGAAATTCTATAAAATTGTCCATTCTCAGCATGTATGTTTAATTTAGATGGAAGCACCTTTGCAGGGTGCCTCTATAAGGACAAATAAAGATAAACCCCAAGATCACTGCTTCAGGTCTTTCCTTGACTGTCCTGATCTATCCTGAGTTGAACTTCCTTCTAATCTGCACCTTATCCTTTTGTATGGCTTAATTACTACCTGTTGATTTTGTTATCTGTATCTATTCTTCCTTCATTAACCTGTGCATCTCTCTCAGGTACTAGCTTAACTTCCCTACTAACTTGCTGTTTCTATCCCCACACTCAGCTGGTCAAAGGTTCATGTTGTTTCTCTCTGAAATGTTGGTAGAATGTGCTTCTTGCTCTCCATCACCCCCACCAATTTATTTCTCAGAAATGTATATTACTTCATTTCAAATATTACATTATATTGCTTACCAGTTTTTTTTTGCCAAAATCTTTCTCAGCTTCTAATCAATCCATTACATACTTCTAGAGTATTTGTGTGAAACCAAACTGTGTATGTTCCCTCCTTAAAACAACTTAGTGCCTCCTTAGATTATCTAAGGCCACTGTGAACCTTCTTAGAGATAGAGTCTTCTGCATGATATACAAGGTCCTTCATGGTTTGGTTACTTGTCTGTTTATAACTGTCTCCTAACAATCTCAAAAAGAACTACAGGCTAACCTTATAGACCAACTGCTTCTTCTTTGAACTTGTCAAGTTCTTCCAATATTTTGTTCCTTTCAATATTTTATGCCTTTGTACATGAAGTCATTTTAAAATATCCTTTTTATTTGTTTGTATCAGTGTAAATAAAGTGCTTAACACAAGCACAAGGTCTACAAGGCCATTGATAAGGAAAGTGTCATGGGTGAATTTTCATGGGTCTGAGAGGTTTCCCAAGGCACAGGAATTTTAGCTCTGAAACTGGGATAGGCTGGAGAAGATCAGGATAATTCACAAACCTTATTCATGCCCAGAATTATATTCAATGTGCCCAGCATTTGTATCCTCACCCTAACCACCCCTTTGTGCAACTATTTTGAATTTCTTTCTGAATCTCTCTCCAGGTTATAAGCAACATCAAAGACTACTCCTTATTCATCTTGGTATCTTCTGAAAGTGCTATATGGTCAGTTGCATGACATGTCTCTAGGAAATGCTGGATAACTAACAGTGAAGGAAATGACAAATACATAAATGTATGAGTGAGAGACACTGTAAGATGATCTAGCAATGAAGACCTAGGAAGCAGGTCTCAGAACTGAGCAAGAAAACCACTTGTCAGACTCTGGGGCACAAGGCGCTAAGGTGTGAATGTGTCCCAAGTTCATACATTGTAAACTTTATCCTTAATACATACTGTGCTCAGATATAGGGACTAATAAGCAGTAGGTGCGCTGTCCTCTTCAATGGATTAATGTTAGTGCATTGGGAGTAGGTCAGTTATCACAGGAGCATGTTGTTATAAAGACTAGTTTGCCCCTTGTGCTAGGTTTATATGTCTATGCTCATTTTTCCTTTTACCTGCTGCCATGTGATGTGGGCATGGAAGTCCTTTTTAGAAGGTGCTCTATACCCCTGGACTCCCAGTATTGAAAGCCAAAGGCTAAAAAACATTTTTTTTAATTCTAACAACAAAAACTAGAATAAGAAAAATATAATTTAGATTAACAGAAGTCTTTTGACCTCCAGAAAACTCAGATATTAGTTTGCATGTTCCCTGGAAGGCTAAATCTCTCTAAGGCACTCATACATTCTGGAGGCTGGAGAAAATTTGTGTTTTGATGATCACACCTGTCTTTTGTGTTCCTGCCTCTTTGAGTATCATATGTGCTTGTACCAGTGGAAACAGATGCAAAATCCAATTCTGGTCATAATTCAATCACTCGAAGCAACTGCAAAGTAGTAATGTGTACAGACAATTTTGAATCAAGTAGAAGAAATGCTTACATTACAGAAATGTGAGCAACAGCAACAACAAAATTTTAAAATGAACATTGTGGCATCTATGTTCAGGTCTTTTTCCCAAAATTTATTATGTTAAAATGAAGAAGCCAGACTAAAAGATACTATGTGATTCCACTTATCGTAAGTATATAGTGTTTCAGTCATAGTGTATGAATCCAATTTTTATGTTTTATTCTCTGTATGTATATATATATATATATATATATGTATATATCCATATATATATGCATGTATGTATATTATATATAAGTGGATATATACAGTAGTAATTTAGCAAAGTACAACCATGCTGTATGATTGTAGTTATCATGATAAGTAGAATCACACAGTGTAAAGTCTTTTAGTAAATTGGAATCATATAGTATAGTGGGATTATACAGTATATAGTCCTTTACTAGTAAAGTAGTGAAATAGTTTTCAAGTATAATAATATAGTAGTCTTTTATAATTTATTTAGATAGTTTTTATCTTTTAGTTTTTAGCACACATATGCCTTTACCATTTTGAACCTCATAAGACGTATGATTACAATGCACCAATAAAAAAAATCTATGAAACTTTTATGGAATATATAATTCCAACACTTCACAGTCTTTTCCAGATAATATAATAATATTAAACACTCTCCAACATTTTCCAGTTCTAAAACATACCCTAATCCTGTGCCACAGGGGAATTTCAGCTAACTTTCCCCTGAGAGGGTCCTCATCTCACACTAACTCTGGTCTCTCTCAGTTTTTCTCTACTTTTCTATTTTTGCTTTTCTTCTGCCTTCCTATTAAAAATAAAGAAAACTTGCCCTCTTGTGTTTTGCTGCTGAGCAAAGCAGTCTTAGGTCTTTCAAGCATTCAAAGTCCCTTGTATTCATTCTTTAGTCTCAAATGGCTTACCAAGGTTTATCCCACAAAAAGATATTTTCTGTCCTAATGAGAAGTTATGGTCAGTGTTTGTAATAATTACATTTCTAGATCATTACTAGAGCTAGTAGCAGAAAATCACACAGGTATAATAATGATGGATCTGAGAATATGAGAAGAATCTGAAATCCAATATGCTTGAGGGTAGAGAAGGTTAAGTGATTTTCTACTAATGTATCATTAACACTTCACTTAATGTTGACACATAGTGAGTACTCACTAATTTTTTAAAAATTTTGAATCAATGAATGAGCTCTTAAACTTGGTGACACAAACATCAATATAATTAAATTACTAAAATAAATAGCTCAGGATAAAACAATCTATTAATCCACTTAAATGGGATAGGCTCATTAATACAATCGGTTGTTAGCAATTTTGAGATTTAGTAATTCAATTTTATAATTGTTTAAAAAGTAGAAAATACAATCATTGAAGAAACTTTTATTTCATTTGAAAAATAAGATTTTTCTATGTTGGCTACTTTATAAAAGTACACTCAGAAAAAAAAACTACATATATATATATATATATATATATATATATGTAATTTTTTATTTTATTTTTTATTTTATTTTTTTATTTTTTAGTGGTACTGGGGGTGGAACCCAGAGACTTTCTACCTCTGTGATACACTCCCAGACCTATTTGATAGTTTATTTAAAAACAGGGTCTCACTAAGTTGCCGAGAGCCTCACTAAGTAGCTGAGGCTGGCTTCGAACCTGTGTGATCCTCGTCTCAGCCTCCCAAGTGTTGGGATTACAAGCATGTGCCACCACGCCCAACTTACAAATAAATATTTTTAACCTAGATATTATTCCATGCAATTGATTTGGACTCAAATTTAATATTAAATAGTTAAACAAGGACATGTACATTTAATAATTTAATAAAATTATGAAAGTAAGCAGACCAATAACCAAATGCTTGAATATTGTTAATGCTACTTATTCAGAGTTATGTAGAATGGTAAAAGTCTAATCTGATTCAACAAATAATTATTCAGCCTATAATATCAACATTGACAAAGATGTACAAGTAATTTATTTCTGTACATTTTAGTGTTAAAAGCAAATCTCCACAGATAACAGTGATAGATTTAAACATCAATAATGTAGGTATACATAAAAAAGCAAGAACCTTAACTGTACAATCACAATTATATAGAAATTTTTAGTAGAAATGCTTCAGAAGCTGTCCTTGTTTTTAAAGTCTTTTTGTAGTTTTCTAGTTTATACATATACATTTATTAGAAATATTCTATGGTTTGTTTTACTTTGGGGAGCCCTAGAAAAAATGTTTGGGTATTTTAATCTACTTCAGATATTCTTCTCATTTATTATCTTTTACTCTTTAAATTCAGAGTCAAAGAAAGCATTCAAATGACTTTTTTATTCTGCTGTTAACGGAGACAATTATGGATAATCACATAATGGGATTCTGGTTTCTAATGTTCAAGAGAATATTTAATGATGATTAGTAAAAGACTGAAAATGATAGAGAACCTAGATACTGTTTCAGTTCACTAAATCTATAAGTTAAATAATCATGAACATATTTGAAACCTAGCAATGGAACTCCTAGTAAAAATATCCCTCTAAGAGCATTTTAAATATTTCTCCCAGGTTTTTTGTTTGTTTGTTTGTTTTTTTTTTTTGAGGTACTTGGGTTGGAACCAAGGAGCATTCTACATCTGAACTACACTCTCAGCCCTATTTTTTATTCTTTATTTTGAAATGGGGTCTTACTAAGTTGCAGAGGGCTTCACTAAGTAGCTGAGGCTATCCTTGAACCACGATCCTCCTGTCTCAGGCTCCCAAATGCTGGGATTTCAAGTGTGTCCCACCACGCCCGACTTCTCAGGTGTTTCTTCTTTTCTTTTTTGTTTGCAGAATTTAAAACTGGGAAACTCACGCACTGGCTTTTTTCCTGGCCTTAGTTTTTCTTTAGCCCCCAAGTGTGGCTCAGACATCCTAGCTATTTCAGCTTCAACATGCACTGTTCTGTAACGAAGCTGTACTCTGACTATGAAGCCTCTACTACCCCGAAAGTCTCTGCCTTGCTGTTTGTGTGAGAAAAAGAAAGATTAAGAGTATTACTATTTGGAAAAACTACAAGGAGAATGAGAACCAATTCATACAGTTCTTTAAAAGTCTGGTTTCATAAAAAGAAAACAATTTTTATTTTGTTTATTGAATGAATCATTTTTTATAAATATTTTGAATGGCTGCCATACTAATAGATGAATATATTCATTTTAGAGTGTTAATTTTAGGATATTAGAATCTTTGAAAAGTTCAAATAATTGCAAATATGGAGCAATATGAGGGATTTAAAATTTTTCTTTTGGAAGTTTTCCTCACTCCACCTCACCATCCCTCTGCCCTGTCTCACATCAATCATAGATCCAAAGCAACTGTTGACTTGGCTTGGATTATTTATGGTAACAATCCGTTTCTAACCTTTTCTGGAAGAAAGGTGTCTGGGGAACATTTTTATGTACTTCTTAAAATAGTTGCATCATCCATTTTTCTCCCCTCCCCTCCCCTCCCCTCCCCTCCCCTCCCCTCCCCTCCCCTCCCCTCCCCTCCCCTCCCCTCCCCTCCTCTCTTCTCTTCTCTTCTCTTCTCTTCTCTTCTCTTCTCTTCTCTTCTCTTCTCTTTTCTTCTCTCTCTTTCCCTGTCATGAATCTGTGTTCAGACCACATTAGATGTGGTTAGAGTTTAGTATTTCAAAGTATGTGAAATCCATTGTTAGTGAAATAAACAAATATTCACTAAAGGGAATGATATAAGAACATTGGCTTATTTACTATTATTATGAACTAATTTTTGTTTCATTTTCTTAGATAAAATAAGGTTACCCAGCCCTGTCCTTGCCCACTAAGATGCCTTAGTTATTTCCCCATAGGAATCTTGGGAACTACATTAAGTGGAAAGAAGACCATGGAAATGGCTCCCAGTGAGTTTAAAGAGCTCACATGACTTACTGACTCCTGAACGTACCTCCTAGGATATAATTTATAGGCATAGAAAATCTATCTCATTTTTCTTAGACCAAACTGTTCACTCCTACCCACTAGCATATTTTTAATCATTACTTATTGCCATAGACATTGGAAAAGAAAATACTTATCCAAGATATCCTCATGACTCGCCTACTCAAACCTTAAGTGGTTTCAAGCACTTTTCGTTTATTTGTTTGTTTGTTTTCTTTTGTCACTGACTTGAACAAATTTTAAGTCACCACTCCGGAATTTTCCCTTTGACAGCTCTAATTAATCCCTTACCCTCACTAAAACCAATTTTCCTAAACCGTTTTTATATACTGATAGTCTTTAAGATTCATGGAGCAGAACAACAAAAATTATTTTATTTTCTTCTATAGAAATTTGTTTTGTTTTGTTTTGGGTAGTACTGGGGGTGGAACCCAGAGGCTTTCTACCTCCGGCTATACTCCCAGATCTATTTTTTTAATATTTTATTTGGAAACAGGGTCTCACTAAGTTGCTGAGAGCCTTACTCAGTAGCTGAGGCTGGCTTCGAACGTGTGTGATCCTCCTGTCTCAGCCTCCCAAGCGCGGGGATTACAAGCGTGCGTCACCACGCCTGGCCTTCTATAGAAATTTTGAAATAATTTCGTAGTTTTGAATATTTGTCTTCTTTGAACTACTAGATATATTTTACTGCAGTTTTAAGTCAAGCATATCTGTGTAACATTTACTGGTAGATTTTTTTATTGTTTTGCTGTTCAAAAGTATTATTGAGCTATGCAGAGATTGATACAATCTGTATGTTAAGTATTTAAACTGGTCAGTGTATCTATCCAATGACAGATTAATTGTACTTTAATTTTATTTTCCTTATTTGCTTCAAGTTAGTCACATATATACTAGATAAATATATCTCTGTATTTATTTAATAACTTATTGATGGTTAACCATGATAATTCCAAGTATCAAGAGATAGTTTTCTCAATAATTTTTGAAAAATTTAGTTTTTAATAGCATTTAATAATAAAAATTTCAGATAATTATCCCTGTCTTATCATTACATCTGTATTATGTACCATATTTTACTTTTATGAACCATAGAAGCTTAACTTTAATAACCACTCATTTATAAGTTTATTCACAAAGGTTTCATTAGAGAATTTTGCAAAAAATATGTGAGATGATATTAACAACTTTCCACAAGATCATTTGGGATTATAAGTATACAACCCTTACCAAATAAAGTTAGCTTTAAGGCAAATTGATAGTTCTTATAAAGCACAAAACATTCAAAATCCAAATGAATAATTCTTTTTCTCTTTGTTTACTTTCTATTTGTAATGACATGTATTGGGCTAAGAATAAGAAGCTTAACTTCTTGAAATTTCTAAAATTTATTTTAAACCTGTGTAATTAAATTTCTTGCTCCTAATCTCAGTACTTGTGAGTCTGAGAGAGGAGGATGGCAGGTTTAAGGCTAGTCTCAGCAATTTACTAGGACCCTGAGACACTTAGCAAAAATGTATTTTAAAAATTAAAAGGGCTGGGAATGTAGCTCAGAGGTAGAATGCCCCCAGGTTCAATTCCCAGTGTAAAAAAATAATTTATCTAGTAAATGCATATCACAGTCATATTGTAAACATTTAAAAATTAACATTACCTGGGTGTGGTGGCGCATGCTTGTAATCTCAGCATTTGGGAGGCTGAGACGGGAGGATATCAGTTCAAGGACATCTTCAGCTACTACTTAGTAGAAGACCCTTTGCAACTCAGTGAGACCCTGTTTCAAAATTAAGATTAAAAAATTAGGGCTAGGAGTATAACTCAGAGGTAGAATACCCTTAGGTTCTATTCCCAGTACCCCTTCCCCCCAAAAAAACCAACTAGATATACACAAGCTAAATTTCATTGTTCACTAGACTTATTTAAAATTTTCATAATGAGGTACACACACATACACATAAAAAACTTTTATTTTAGATGTTATTTAAAATAACTTCTCAAAAGTCATATTTATTTCTCTATACTGAAGTCTAAGCCCAAATATACTAAATTCAACTATTAACAACTTTTTTTGTTCTGTTACTAAACATTTATGACTAGTACAAATACATACTGCATTTATTGTTTTGTGAAATTTGGCAAATTGGAAAAATATTGGAGATCAACAGACCATCCTGCTTTTAAATTTATGAGACCAATTGCCCCACAATATTCAATTTCATAGTCTCAAAAGCATTTCACGCCCTAGAAGTGCTTTAGAGATTCATTCCTTGCATGTGACACATTGTCTTCCCTATCTAGGAAGCAGGTTTGTGCTTACATAGTCTCAGACAAAACAGCAATCGTGGAATATTTTTTAAACAGCTGTAACCTACTTGATTTTCTCACAAAAATAGATTTTGATGTTTAAGAATTCTTACAGTCAAACCATAGTATTGTATGGTTAATTATGATCCTTTTTGATATTTAAGAATTCTTACAGTCAAACCATAGTATTGTATGGTTAATTATGATCCTTTCTGTTGGAACTAAATCTCACTTCTCTTCTTACATTCTTGGTTAAAATTCTGATACTCTCAATCTTTTTATTGAATGAATGAATGAATAAGCAAATAACTAGTCAATGTATTTTGCTTATGTATATCTATTAGGCCAATATTTGACTATAAAATCGATAACTCAAATGAAAATTTCCTTAATAACTCAAATTAAAATTTCCTTGATTGCATTGATCTCTATTATATTAAATATAGCACCATTCTGAAACCGAACATTTTCTATGTGAAACTGAGATGTTCAATATCCTTCCTACTCTATACCCACAAATCCTACTTGCTTTCTCTAGCCCAATACTAGGTTTCCTGCCTGCACACTGTATTTAACCCTCTGAGTTCCATCTGTAACCCTGCTTCCTCTCTTATGATTGCATTCTCCCTTCTCTGTCTAAAGATATTTTCTGTATCAGATGTCTCCTGGTTTAGAACATCCCATGTGCAGAAATCTGCATGGGCCACCTCTCTTTGTTGTAATTCAGATCTCAGCTCACTAAAATCTAGACCTTTCCCTCATCGTTCAGTTTAAACTGGTCATGTTGTCTCTTTATTGGACTCTTTTCAGTACACTTTCCAACTTTCACCTCATTTGACTTCTTTATAACATAGACGCGCTGACCACTGACTTACCTGTTGGAATCTTGCTCATTAGATCTCAGGAAAACCACTCAGTTTAGGTTCTTCTAATTCTCTAGGCATTGCTTTTCAGGTTTAGAGTTTGTTTCCAAGCTCTCCTTAAATATCGTTCCTCCTTCTTCTACGAATTCAAACTTAGTTCTTTGTTTTTCTTCATTTTTTAAACTCTCTGTGAATTTATTTATACTGACAGCATCTACTGTCCCTGAAATTGATGGTGACTAAGGAAAAAAAATCAACGTTTTTTAGTCTCAGATTCTTTTCTGGGGCATTCTGGAGTCCTCCAGTACAGAAGTACCTCTTGGCTGACCCTTTCAGCTTCTAGGGAGTCGTTTTTACAGTTCTTCTGACTCCAATTGGCCTGGTTAATCTCTTCATTAATTCATTCTTGGATTTTTTCTACTGAAGTATGTGTGGTTTAAAATTCTTAATTTAATTTTCTAAACTTACCGATATTATTTTCATTTGACTTTATAAATAGAAATTTAAAGATTGAATTGAACACACATTACTAAAATTATTACAATATAATATCCCATTATATTATTTATTATTTTCAAATAATATTTTATGTTTATGGATTGAATATCCATAAGCATCATTTAAATTTATTATTATTCTTTATATTCTTTAGGAAAGTTAGGTTTCTAGAGGCTTGGAGACTTGCCTCAGACCACACACTCATAAGTGCCAGAACAAGGACTTGAATCACTTAAGGATATTTATATATGTTTGCATAAATATTACATAGCATTTGCTTGCTACTGATCACAAACTAATCAAGCACTGCTCCACCTCTAAGAGTCATTTTCCTTAAAGAGGCTACAAAGAAGGAACTATTATTTAAGTTTCTTTTTCATTAGTGACCTGTAAATTTTTTTTGGTGGACCTATACATTTTTTGATAGAGGCAATAATTTAGATCTCAGGCATCAAAATAGAAGATTAAAGATAGAAATGAAAAATATACATCATCTAGCAATCGAGTTTTGTCTTAAAAAAACAACAGTTTATGACATGCTTATGCTTTTTTGCATGAGGTTCAAAGTAAATACAAATTAGTAAGTATCTAAAATTGAAAAAATAAATTAAAAATGGTGTAAAAGGCTAAAAGAATTGCTTCGCCAAGATTCAAATAAATTTCCTGTCCTCAAGGCATGTTGCTCAGTTCCCATATATGGCAATGACCTTCTGACATTTGCCTGAAGGGTCCTTGCTGATCTCGTCACTCTTTCCATATGTTTAAACAAAGCTCACACTTTAGCCAGTGTCCTACCATGGACAGGGAAACATAATCTCTGAATCAGGCAGGAGCCAAGACCCCAGAAGTTCCTCAGAGTTAGGCTGGGATGAGACTCCTGTCTGGCAGGGACAGGGCAGTAACATTCCTCCCTGGCGCCTGCTGAAACACATTTCAAGAATGGTAAGAGACTTGTTTTAGGGTTTTAAAACTATCAGTCTGGGATCAGCAGCCTGTGCTGAGAGGCCATGAATGCCAGATTCCAGCTGTCACAACTGGCTTCTGTGAGAACCTCGAGATCCGCCAGTCAGAGACTTGGAAGATGAACTTCGTTAAGACCATGTGCCACAGTGCTTTTTATAGACAGACCAAACCCCAACCACAAATCTCCCTCTTGAAAACCCAAGGCTTTCCTTCCTGGTTTGGAATACAGGGTCAACATAAGGTTATCTGGAAGTTGGGTGTGAGCACCCAAACAAAATATTTAGCCAACTCTATGACTAGTATGTGGTTTCAGGTTCTTATTTCAAAATCCTTGCAGCCCATTAATCACTACCATGAAAGAGTCTTCAAGGAGGGGTTCACATTCAGTTCACTCATTGGGCTAAAGAATCAGTGTTTATATTCTTACTGCACAGAGATAAAAGTAATAATTGACCAAATCGAATCAGAGACCTGCCTTGAATTTAGGACTTTTGAGTAAAAACTTTAAATGAGACTTTTTATGATGAGCAGATGAATGGTACGGTAGTTACTTGGGTGATATTAGTTTTCTTAGGAGAGAAAGGTAAGGTTTCAATTCCACATGCAGTTTTCCAAGAACAGAACCATGACTAATGAATGTTCATCAATAGGAAAAAGAGGTTCTCTTCAAAAAGTTGAGTGTTTAACTGCAGTATATATTTCACATAAATATTTATTGGACATGAATGTACTCAATTTTACTCTTCAAACAAAATTTTCTAAATTATTTTCAAGGAAAAGTAAGTCATTGTTAACAATAAGTGAATTTTTAAAAAGCGCAAGACACTCTCATCTTTTACTTGTTTTAATGCATTTAGTTCTCACAATACTACTGTGTAGTAGCTATTTCCATTATATCTATTTTATTGATGAAAAATGCTAATCCAGAAAAGTTGAATAATTTTTGCAGGATCTCATAGCTAGAAGGTAGAAGAACTAGGATTAGATCTTGATGTTATGATTTAAAATGATAGAAAGCAGTGGATGGAAGGCGATAAAATGTATGAAAATGAAACGGTATATCAACTTCACCTTAAAACTTGTACAGACTACGTATACCTTATGGATTTGTATGAAACAATAGTATGATTAAGCTTTTAGTAACTGATCTACCCATTATTATGGTTTAATTTTGTTATACAAATGGGAACTTTCAATAAATCAACTGAGGTATTGATATTCTTGGTCAGTGTTTTGGATTGTACACTGTGTTAGGAATTAGAGGGTCTGGGCATTAGAGGGTCTGATTTTTCTATGATATCAGAAAACCATACTTTCTCTCTCTCTCTTTCTCTTTCATTTCCTTTCTTTTTTTGTGTGTGGTACTGGGGATTGAATCCAGGGGTGTTTTACTTCTGAGTTATACACCCAGTCCTGTTTAGTTTGAAACAGGGATTTCTTAATTTGCTGAGGTTCTCACTGGGATTATAGGCAGGTACCACCACCACACCTGGACAGACTATGTTCTTAACTCGTTCACCATTGTGAGCTTCTATTTCCTGTTTCTATATTATAAAAATAGAAATTTTTATAATTTTGTTGGTGCATTATAGTCTCACATCGTAATGTAGTTCATAGTGATGGTGACATACACCCACACAGCACTTGGTGGACTTTCTCTCAGCTCCCTCTTCACTCCTCCATTTCACTCTACAGGATATTGAGATCACCATTGGTATTCTCGCATATATGCACAATGTCATAAAGTACAACATGGAAGAGATTCTCAGTGTCCACCCCACTTCTTTCCAAGACCGCCTCCCTCCCTCCATGGACCACTATCTAAATTCCCTCTGGTGTCCCTATTACTCCCTAGCTTCTGCATATGAACTGTCACTTCCTGTGACTGGATAATCCTACTTAACATAGTGTTCTTCAGGTATATCTATTTCTCTGCAAATGACATAATTTTTGTTATTCTTTATTGCTGAGTAGGATTCCATTGTGTGTGTGTGTGTGTGTGTGTGTGTGTGTCCCATAATTTTTAATCCATTCATAAGTCCAACACTCCAATATTTAGGCACAGGTAGAAACTTCCTCAACAAGACTCTCAAAGGTCAGGAAATTAACACAAAAATTAACAGTGAGATGGCATTTAATTAAAAAGTTTCTGTTTATCAAAGGAAATCAACAAGAGCCTAAAAAAAGACCTTTAGAATGGTAGTTCTTTGCCAGCTATTCCTCTGATAGAGGACTAATATCTAGAATATAAAAAGTACTCAAAAGACAACAGGACAAATAATCTAATCATGAAATGAGCAATTGAACTGAATAGACAATTTACAAAATAAAAAATACAAATGGCCAATAAACACAAAAAATGTTCGACATCATTAGCAATCAGCGTGATACAAATCAAAACTACACTGAGATTCCATCTAAGCCTAATCAGAGTGGCAAACATCAAGAAATAAAACAACAATAGATATTGGTTATGGAGGATATGGGGAAACAGAAACTCTTCTACACTGTTGATGGGATTGCAAATTAAGACAGCTGCTATTGATATTGATATGAGTATAGAGATTCCTCAGAAAATTGGGACTGGATCCATTATGTGATCTAGCTATACCACTCCAGAGTATCTCTCCAAAGGAACTGAAATCAGAATATCATAGTAATATATGCATATCCATAATCTAGCTGTACCACTCTAGGTTATCTTTCCAAAGGGACTAAAATCAGAATATTATGGTGATAAATGCATATCCATGTTCACAGCAACACAACTCACAATAGCCATTTTTTTAAAATTCCAAATAACAAAACTGCCTTTACATAAGACATAAGAATTATGTTATTTATTATGCCCTCAACAAAGTATGATATGGGTGTATATTGTTATAAATTACTGATAAAATCAAATCATCATTATAAAACCATGATAATGACTTAAAAAAACTGATAGCCATTTCTTGTACAATGAGCAATTCTGTCATACTGTAGTATTTAATTTTGATGAAGTATAATTAGTCTATTTTATCTTTAGT
Source organism: Muscardinus avellanarius (assembly GCF_963383645.1). NCBI lineage: Eukaryota > Metazoa > Chordata > Mammalia > Rodentia > Gliridae > Muscardinus > Muscardinus avellanarius. The sequence continues at coordinate 66,958,098 of NC_137794.1, read as the reverse complement.
GCTTTTTGTGTCATCTCTAAAAAGTTACTACTAAATATAAATTCAACTAGATTTTTCTCCTATTTTTCCTCTAAAAAGTTTCATGTTTAACATTTACATTTATGTCTATGATCCACTTAGTATTAATTTTTGTAAAAGTTAAAAATATATGTTTAGATTAATTACGTGCATATATACATGAATGTTAAGTTGTTCAGGCACTATTTGTTAAAATATTCTTCTTTTTTCATTGAATTGCGTTTGTTTTTTTTTTTCAGAGTGTAGTTGACTGAATTTGTTTGGGTCACTTTCTGATTCTTCAATTCTGTTTCATTTATCTGTAAGTTTATTTTAATTGATCAATCAATACTGTACTTCTTTGATTACTGTGGCTTATGATAATTCTTGAAATTGTTAGGATGAGTCTTCAAACTGTGTCCTTCCTCAATATTATGTTAACTAGTTTAGGTCTGTTTTTCCATGTGTCTCCTTCAACAGTTTCTCTGCTATAATCCAAAAGACCTGACCACACAATGTAAAGAAAAGAATATTTATTTGTTCACATTTCTTGGAAATTCCAGAGTCAGTTCAGGTGACACGCAGATCCATGGATCTAAGGGCATAATGGTTCGAAATAGAGAGAGAATGAATCTGACCATTGAATTTCTTTTGTTTCCAGTAATGAGGATTTAATCTAAGAGCATTCTACCTCCAATCTATACTTCTTGCACCTTTTTTTGCTGTTGTTGTTTTGAAACAAGGTGTCAATAGGGTACTGAGAGTCTCACCATATTGCTGAGACTGGCCTTGAACTTGTGTTTCAGTTTCCTAAATATTAAAATTACAGGCATGCACCACAATGCCAACATAATCATTTGATTTTGAGCTAAGTCTTTCAATAGCTTTTTATAGCATCAGCTATCATTTGTGAAGAATAAATATCTGAGACAACTATTCAAGACCTTTTTGGCTCCCTCCTGCAAACTTATTTATCCTCATTTCCAAAATGCTCTCTGCCACATGTTACATATTGTATCCAGAGCATGTACTTCCCAATTCCTGGTTAATTAATGCTGTTTCTTGTTTTATTTGCTTTTCAAATGGCACCATGTTAAATGTCTTCCATTTCTTTATCATCTTTTTTCTAGCTATCTGCAACCATCCTTCAAGACTCTGAACAAATAAATCTTCAGAGAGATTCTCCTGATTGGTCTAGATGAAGAGCTATCCCTCATCTGTGTTCATAATAAGGTATTTCTATGACAACATATACTTTTCTTTTTGTAATTTTGATTTATTCATCCATCTTTCATAACCTTTGTGAAGACAAGAACAACGTATTTCATTTTTGTATCATCAGAACTATAGTGACTGGTAAAAAGAAAATAGATACAACTTACTTAAAGAATGAATATGGATCTTAGAAATAAATTGATCTTCAGAGCTAAAGTCATATTTTATCATGAGCTTACTGAGAATAGTACTGGAGCTAAGCTAGTCTGCTAGGCTTTATACAAGTTGAAGCAGAAATCTGAATCCTCAGAACATCCTGAGAACCGGACAGGAATCCAGATGCTTTCTATAAGAGAAGGTCAGGAAAGTATTTCCTCTGGCTCCAGTTTAGGGCCATAGACCATGACACAGACGAATAAAAGGCAATAAGGATACGTACACCAGATAAATTTTACAGAAGTTGAAATGACATATTCCTCTTTTCTCAGTTCTTAACTGGTTGCTCATGGTCACTAGGGTGTTTACACAGCCTCAAGGCTGGCTCCGTTCTGCTGCCATCTGTCTCAGTTATAAGCTCACTACAAGTTCCATATGGCTCCTTAATTCCAATGAGCCTAAAGCCTTCTCATGTTCCATAGGGCCAGTCAAGACAAATGAGTTATCTTATTTGTTTTGGGTTGGAATAACTGGGAAGTAAAATTAGTAGTACCCTACATCTCTCAAAGTGTTTTTCTTCTAATAGAAGAGGCTGTTATGGACACCTAGTATCTTTGGCACATCTTTGTACATGTTTACTCTCTAAACAAAGAATGCATTTTAAACAAAAAATGCATATTTGTAAAATATTTCACTAATAATCATACACTCTATTCTTTCACCAGATCCCTGTGAACTTTTATTTCCCTTTCACTTCTATTTCTTAACTGCCCTGAATAATCTTAGTCTTTGATTTATGCAATAACCTTTCTTACTATTATAACTAAGTAGTGCCAGAGATTTGCAAAACCATGCAACATGAACTCATTAGAAATTCACTACCTCCCCGACCTGGTGCATCCTTAATCTAATGTGTTTCCCTTTATTGTCTCCAATAATTTTCCAAAACTTACCATTGTGTTCATGATCTAAACTCTTCTTTTTCTCCCCCACTCTCTCTCAAATCCCCATATACTAATCAGTGGGACCACCTCATCCTTACACCTTTATTCAAGTCTTATAGGATTCATACTTTATTAAAGACATCCCCATCCAAAAGTTCCTTGAAGAAACCCCTTGTTTTATCAGGAGACCTTGCTTCGATTCACTATTCTGTCCTTAGTCACAATTCATTCCTCTGCTTGTTCCTTTTCTTACTGTAAAATATTCAGGTCAATACACTCTTTCAATATAAAACATAAAACAAAGACCCTGCTACCCAGACTTTCTTTAGGTCATACTAATCTCCTACACTCCTTTGTCGTCCAGTGCTCAAGAGCCCTTCCTTTGTTCGCTTTTCTTTATTCCTTTTCCCTCTCCCTTCCCCAACCTCCATTGACTATGTTAGGGATACACTTTCCACAGAACTGTATACTTCCTTCTTACCTCAGCCATCTCTGCTGGCTTCCTTTCCTAGTTGTCTCTTAAACAGACCAGTATATTTTAAATGTTGCAAGCTAACCTAAATTAATTAGGCCATTCCTGATCATCAATTCTACTTTTTGTAAGTAATGGTAGTCATTCCAAGAATTTGATTTACCAAGAGTCTGTTACTTCCCTAGTCTTGATACTAGATTATAATGTAAGCAAAGATTAGACCCACTCCTTCATACATACAGAATGCAAACATTTATTAAATTAATATTAACTAGCAAAGCAGGCATTAAATAACTCTATCAGTTATTTTTTATTTTGTCTTTTGTTTTTATACTGAAATTAATCTGCTTATTTCTTTGGTTTCAAACCAAGATTTGTGTTATGTATATGGTGCATATATGTGTGTGTGTGTAAATCATTGTGTGTTTATGTTTGCATGTCATTAAACAGGTGGAAATTCAGTGACAAAAGCCTCAAACACATTCCCACATTCTTCTGTGTTAACTACAGAAAGAGAGGGAGGGGGGACATGAAAGGAAGAAGAGAGGAAGGGAGCAAAGGGGAGACGGGGTCTCTCTGTCTCGCTTTCTCTCTTTCAAATGTGTTCATATGAAAGTGCACTTGATTCAGGGATTCTTGAATAAGGACATGTGATTTTATTGTTAAACTTTAGTGGGCTTAAAAACCAAATGAGGCATTTCAACTAAAATGCAGATTTTAGGACCACTCTTTCACAGATTTTTATTGACTAGGCCTGAAAGGGTACTTCAGCTATACATGCTTTTTACAACATTGCAGAGGAGTCTGATACAGATGGTGCACATATCACACTTTAAAAAGCACTGATGATCCACATGCCAGTAGTATCCAGCTTGTATCACTGACCCAGTTTGCCCTAAGTGCTTCAGAACAACTGAATTTAGAGGTAACTCTAAAACATGTCTCTGACTGAACTCCATCCTTTCCACCTCTTAAAATATCACCCCCTTTTCTGCCTCCAAGAGAATAAATAGCTCCTTCTTGTTTTTGCACTTGGATTTTATTTATTTAGCCTCTCATCACTATTTATAAGTAATTTATAAGAATTACTTATAAACAATAATTTTATGTAGGCCAGTTAATTAAGTTTTCAAAATATTGTCAGAAAAACAAAGGCAATGCTCCAAATGTTTAGTTTGATATTCATTCTGTTTCAGTTATTCTTTAAGTTCTTAGTCTGGAAAGCTCCATAAATAGTAATCCTATACTAAAGGTTCAAATACATTTTAGGAAAGTATATTTTGTATATATATATATATATGCATATATAGTATATATAAATATATATTTGCAGATATAGTATATATATATGTGTACATTTGTATATTTATATATACACACATAAAAAGAGAGTTTTTAATAGAATATAAATAACTGATTTCTAGATGTCAGCTAAGAAATTGTACTTGTTATTTATTTTAAAAATTAGATTTGAAAAAGGCCATTTTATGGCCAATAGATACATGAAAAGATGTTCAACACCATTAGCCATCAAGGAGATGCAAATCAAAACTACACTGATATTCCATCTAACCCCAATCAGAGTGGCAAGCATAAAGAAGTCAAATAACAGGAAATGCTGGTGAGGATGTGGGGAAAGAGGAACTCTTTTACACTGCTGGTGAGAATACAAACTAGTTTAGCCACTATGGACATCAGTGTGGAGATTCCTTAGAAAACTGGGAATAGATCTACCATATGATCCGGCTGTACCACTCCTGGATATTTGTCCAAAGGGGTTGAAATCAAAGAACTACAATAACATATGCATACCCATGTTCATAGCAGCACAATTCGTAATAGCCAAAATATGGAACCAACCCAGGTCTCCATCAACAGATGAATGGATTACAAAATTATGGAAAATAAACACAACAGAATTCTATAAAGAAGAAGAAAATCATGCCATTCACAAGAAGATGGAAAGACCTGGAGAACATTAAGTGAGATCAGCCAAGCACAGAAAGAGAAGAGAGGTATGTTTTCTCTAATATGCCCAAACTAGGGAGTATTAGGAATACCAGAGGGATTCCAGATAATAGAGGGGAAACCTCAGCACAGCTAGAATGGAAGGATAGGAGAAGAAGGCTGAGGTTGATTAATGGATGAACTACATCCGAATATGTGTAAAACTATGAATGTAGCATGGTCAACCTGGACACTCATTGTTGGGAGGGGGGAAGGGGAAGCGGGGTGGCGGGTTGAGGGGGAGGGTACCAAGCACAGTCTGAATATATGCCGTTTTTAATATGTTCCACATATAAATAAAATAATTTTTAAAACTAAAAAAAATGCCATTTGAAATTAATTAGAAAAGATCTATTCCTTCAGACTAACAAAAATATAAAAACAGAGATTCTGTTTGTTATTTTACTTAACATTATTAAAAGACTGATTTTACTGTCTTTCTCAATATTTTGTATTACTCTTTAGCAAATCAGTACAAATTAATTCTCTTCTATTTCATAATCTAGTTTTTAACTAAATTTTGCTCTTTCTTTCAGGTATTTCTTTAATTTATATACTCAAAACCTAGTAGCAATTATATAACCTCCTGTCTTTCTGCAGCTCTGTGCACCACCCTTCTGTGCTACATTCACCTTTATACCATATGGAATCACTCTTGTCACTTTCATAAAGTCTTCTCATGTCTTACTTCAGTTGATCTCTGTATTTAGTGAAGATTGTAATCCCTCTTACATACATTTACCAGAGTTTACTCATGTTATCAGAAAGCTCATTTATTCTTCACCTTATTTATTTATTTATTTATTTGCCTGTCTGGGGATTTGACCCCTCCCCTATTTTTATTCTTTATTTTGAAACAGGGTCTCACTAAGTTGTGGAGGCCCTCATTAAGTAGCTGAGGCTGTATGCGAATTGTGATCCTCTGGTTTCAGCTTCCCGAATGCTGGGATTACAAGCGTGGGCCACCACGCCCAGCTACATATTCATCACCTCTTTAATAAAATGTTTTGTAAAATTCCTTTCTATGATTTCTAGAAAATAATTCTCTATTAATTTTTTCTCGCTTTACCTGTTTCTCCTTTTGTCTATTTTCTCAACTACAAAGACACCTATTTCTTTGCCCATATTATAACCCTTGCTGTATTTCAGAGCTCTGTGTTTAACCTCCATTTGATTCTGACCCTTTTAGGTCTATTATATATGCTTCTATAGTACCAGATGCTCTTTATATATGATATCATCCGTGTCTTCTGCTAACCAATACTGAACACTGATTTGTATATGCTTGCATTTATTACTTGTATGCAATTACTTCTTCCCAAAGAGACTCCTCCAAAAAGCTAAACCAATGATTTATCCATTACTCTACCACCTGGATATATCTAGTGTTCTGGATTTCAATGAATATTATTTCCAGATAAAAATAAAACAACAAAAACAATTTTCTTCCTCTCTTCCTCCTCCTCCTCCTCCTCCTCCTCCTCCTCCTCCTCCTTCTTATTCTTATTCTTATTCTTATTCTTATTCTTATTCTTATTCTTATTCTTATTCTTATTCTTTCTATTCTTCTTCTTCTAGTTGTACTGAGATTGAACCCAGAAGCACTCTACATCTGAGCCACACTGCCAAGGTTATTTTATTTTTTATTTTGAAACAGGTTCTTGCCATGGCTGGCTTTAGACCTGTGATCTTCCTGTCTCAGCCTCTCATGTACTGCAATGATAGGTGTGTACCACCACATCCAGATAAGAGTATCATTTTCTTAGCAGTTAATAAACAAGGCTAAAAAAATTAGCAATGTGAAGGATATACTCATAAAAAGAGCAATGATGGCCTGCATGGTGGTACAAGACTATCATTCCAGTACTTAGGAGGTTGAGACATAAGAATTGCAGGTTCAATGTTAGTGTCCAGTAACTCTTTCAAAACACAAAATAAAATAGTTCTGGATATGTAGCCTAATATCGAAAAGGAAACAAAAAGAGTAATGGTGTACTTTAAAGTTGTGTGCTTGTTAAGAACACACAAGTGAAAAAGCTACCAACCATTCAAGAATGTATAATATTTCTTTTAATTTCAGGGTTGTTGCTTTTTATGTCATTAGTTTAAGGTAGAAGCTCTTTTAGCATTGATGAATACATAAAATTTGTACACATGTGCTTTTATTAGGTAATTTGTGATGGCCTCAGTAGAACAGGAGCAGCCTGGCTACAGACTTCTAAAAACATCTTGCAATTCATGGCCTAGTCCATATTTTTGAAATATTCAGTGAAATCTTACTGTTTTCTCATCCTCAAATATCCATTTAGTTTCCTGAGCAAACCATATTCCACGGCTTCCTTTGAAATGAATATGCAATTCTAGATTATTTTCTCTTATCTAGAATATTTCTTCCATTTTTTTCTTCTTGGTCTGGATAATTTATATGTTTCTCAATCCTTACCTTCTCCTAGGAAGCCTTTCCTCCTCACTCCTCACTCCTCCTGACTGGGCACTATTTCTCTGTGTTCTATTTCTCATACTTTCTGATAACACGAGTGAATTTTGGTAAATCTATGTCAGATGGATTACAATCTTCATTAAATACAGAGATCAAGTAAAGTAAGACATGAGAACATTTTATGAAAGTGACAAGAGTGATTCCATGTGGTATGAAGGTGAATGTAGCACCAAAAGGTGGTACAGAGAACTGAAGAAAGAGAGAAGGTTATATTATCATTCTATTTCTCTCTCTCTTTATATATATATATTTTGGTGGTACTTTGGTTACTGGAAACCCTTCTACCTTCGGGCTAACTCCCAGACCTATTTTATGTTTTTTATGTGGAAACAGGGTCTCTAAATCCAGCGTGGCTGGCTTCGAACCTGCGCGATCCTCCTGTCTCTGCCTCTCAAGCGCAGGGATTACAAGCATGCACCACCACGCCCGGCTGTTTCTCTATTTTTATCATATTATGTTCTAATTCCTCTTCTGGCTTATTTTCCATGAATTTCGTGAAGGCAGGGATAGTATCATTTTTGTCTGAATTCCAATGCTAAACATAGCATTTTCTGAAAAGTTATCCTAAAATATATCCCATATGTTAATATTGCTATACAAAGTATGCTAAAAGGAGTTTAATTGGAATTTTCTACTCCAATCATAAAATGTCTTTCTCAAATCTGAATCGATTCTTTTTTAATATTTTCCAGCAATATTTACATTGATGTCAACTATTTCAAAGGTGTCAGTATCATTTTCAGGACCCTTTTGCATTTTGTTTAAATACATTGTTAATAGGTTTTATAATTTGAACATTGATTGTTTAGGAACAGACTATTCAGAAGGATGGTTTCTGGAATTTTACAAGCAGGCTGCAGCTCCCCATGGATACTTAATGGCAGAGAGAGTACTGTTTTCTGCCTTTGACATAGGTACATTGATAGAACATTGATATTCACTTAAATAATTATGATCAGCAATATAAAAAAGAAGCTAAGAAGAAATTTATGAAACTGAGGTTTTAGAAAGCTGTTATATAGTGGAGCACCTGCAGCATGGCTTTACTCGGTTGAGGTTTTGACTACTTGCTCCTGCCCTTCCTGTGGTTATGCTGGTCTCACCCATGGTTTTATCTTCAGAAGTAGCTGTAGCTACCACTGCTGTTTCCTTTGGTCTTATGCATAACAGTATAGGTATCATTTTTATCCTGAGAATCTTAGCCAATTTGAATTTTATAACTGTAATATTTTTTAGGTTGGCATGTTTTTACTCTTTGGTTTACAATGATAATAATCATCACATTCTTGCCTTCTTTCCAGGTAAAACAACGAACATTCCAAAAGATACTTGATAAGTTATGTATAATAATCTCCACAGGCAAGAAACAATAAGAATGATGGGCTTCATTTTGCACAAGAGCAAATAAGTCACGTTGATGTTTTATGACTTGCTCATGGTACACATCAGTAACAAACAAAGAAGCAAATTGGCAGCCACATAACTACTTGCAGATTCCTGAACATTCCAAACCCAATGGCAGGCAAGGTAATAAATCACTGAGAGGTAAGAACATTCGTTTCCTTCAAATATTCCCAAATGGAGTTTTCCTCAAATAGATTTTTTTTTTGAGAGAAAAATTGATGTGAAGAAGAAAGTGTTGTTTTAGCCAACAGTTGTATTTCTTTCTGCATGTTTTCCAAATTATCTGTGTAAATGGCCATTGATTTAAATATATAACACATGAACATAGTAAAAATATAAGATAGATATAGTGAAAATATCTTCATCAAATCTTTTCTTGTCTTCCATTTCTATTCAAAGTCAACCAGTGACTGGCTTCTTGATTGGTAAGACCTTCATTTGTCCATTTGTTTATACAATATTTCCTTGTCTAAAGGCTTATACATTTTCTAGTTTCAAATAAAAAATTCAGTTACTAAAATAAGACTGATATTAAAAAATATCTATTTCCTTTTCAGAGAAAACCACAAACTTTGAGCTACTATCACTCCTATCCAGTTATCTTACTTTAACAGAGAAGCACAATAATTTTAGTAAATGCTGGTGATACATGCCTTGAACACATAAATCATTTGAATAACAATTGCAAGAAAAGACATCCTTAGCTTTTTATCTCAGTCTTTCTCATTGGCCATGCAATGTAATTATTTCCATAGATTGCAGTGTTCTATTTAGTATAATTTGTTAATATTTTTGTGTTTATATTTATAAAAGATATATTGGACTTCAATTTCTTTATTTTCACTGTCCTTAATTTTGGTATTAGAAAAATACTAGCTATAAAATAAATTAGAAATTACTCAATTTTAATTTCTTAAATGAGACTATATAGAATTAATGAGAATTATTTTTCCAATGAAACCATCTGGGACTGGAAATTTCCTTTACCTTTCTTTCTTTGTAATTATACATTGAACTGTGGAAAAGTTGTGGTATAGTATGTGTTGGTTTTTTTGTTGTTGTTGTTGTTGTACTGGGGTTTCTGGAAGCCCTTCTGTCTCCGGGCTACACTCCCAGACCTATTTTTTATATTTTTGAAACAGGCTTCGAACCTGCGCGATCCTCCTGTCTCTGCCTCCCAAGAGCGGGGATTACAAGTGTGCGCCACCACGCCCGGCCTTATATAGTATGTGATTTTGAAGACTATTTTATCTAAGTTGTCAAGTGTGTGTGTGTGTGTGTGTGTGTGTGTGTGTGTGTGTGTATACGTATACACACACACACACACACATATATATATATATATATATATATATATATATATATATATATATATATATATATATTTACTTATAGTTTGTGTAAATAATCTGTTTGTTCCTGATACTGATAATTTAGACCTTTTCTATTTTACACTAATCTTGTTAGAGATTTGTCAAATTTATTAACCTTTCCAAATAACCAACTCGTCTTATTGTTTTTATTATGTTTTTGTTAACAATTTTATCTTTCTTTTTCTTCTTCTCTTCTTTCTTTTCTTTCCTTTTTCTTTTTTCAATGCAGGTAATGAAACCCAAATTTTTGCATATGCTGAGTAAATGCATTGCCACTTAGTGGCATCCTCAGCCCTATTTCACTGATTTTCTTGCATTTTCTTTCTTCTTTGGGTTTACTTCATCTTTAGTTAGGTTCTTGAGGTAGACCTAGAGATGACTGTGACATGTCTTCTGTTTTAATGTATTCATTTAATGCTGGAAATTTGTCTTTCAGCACTGCATTAGCTACATTTTAGACCCACTGATTATTCAGAAATGTGTTTAGTCGTCAAGTATTTGGATGGTTTCTTGTTATCTTTAGTTTTTTATTTTTGCTTTGATTTTGTTGTACTGAAGATATAAACACTATACAAATTTCAGTCCTTTTAAGTTTGCCATTCTGTGGCCTAGGATATGATCTGTCTTCATATACATTCCAAGGTAATTTGGAAAGAATTTATAGTCTGTTGTCATTGACTACAGCCCTTCAGAAATGATGAATATATTCTGCTAATAGATAGTATTGGTGAATTTTTGCATATTCTCATTGATTTTTTTGTTTAGTTTTTCTATTAACTATTGAAAAAGGGATGTTGAAATAACTGTAGTTGTATATTTGTTTATTTCTGCTCCCATTTTTATCAGTATTTGTTTCACATAATTTGAATCTCTGATTTTTTGGTGCATACATTTTTAGAATTTCTGTGTAAAGACAATTGACCTTTTTACATAATATGATATTCTCCTTGTTTCTAGTAATTTTCAGTGCTCTACTGTCAACTTTTTATAGTTATTCTAGCTATGAATAATTTTTGATCAATGTTTACACAATAGATCTTTCCTTTTCTCTCATATTGCAGTATTTTAAGTGAGTTTATTTGAATAGCATATAGTTATGTAACAGATTTTAATTTACTCTGCTAATACTTTTTTAAATTTTAATTTGGACCATTTACATTTAAAAAATTATTGATATATTAGGTCTTAAGTATGTCTTTTTGTTTTGTTTTCTTTGTTTTTTATTTCTCTATTATTTTTACCTTGTTTCCTCTAGATATATGAAAACATTTTAGAATTTTTTTATTTATCTTCATTTTCAGTGAATCAGAACATGAAGTTTATTAAGTATTTGCTTTCAATATAATATTACATGTAAGTTCACAGGCTACTGGTGTTGCCATTAAACCAGTTTGAGTTAGGTATACAAAATAATACCTAACTTGATGTTCCTTTTGCTTCTCCATTTTTGACATAACTGTCAAGCTTTCTTCTGCATATATTTAGCATATAATTATATATTTTACTTTAATTTTTTTTTTTGGTGATACTGGGGTTCCTGTAAACCATTCTACCTCCAGGCTACACTCCCAGACCTATTTTTCTAATATACTATTTATTTATTTATTTATTTATTTATTTATTTATTTATTTATTTATTTTTGGTGGTACTGGGTTCCTGGAAGCCCTTCTACCTCTGGGCCACACTCTCAGACCTATTTTATACTTTTTAAAATTTAGAAACAGGGTCTCTTAAGCCAGCGCAGCTGGCTTCAAACCTGAGTAGTCCTCCTGTCTCTGCCTCCCAAGCACGGGGATTACAAGCCTGCACCACTGCACCTGGCTTACTCTAATTATTAAATATCATTTGGGAGATTCATGAAAAGACAGAAAGTCTATTTTATATACCCATAATTTTGTTTAGTGTATTCTTTCTTTCCTCCTTACTAGTGTTCCAAAGTGTTTTTTCCTTTAGCATTTGATTTCTAGTCATTATGTGCTTTTAACCATTTTTTAAATTTCGAGTTTGTTGATAACAGAGTCTCTTAATTTTGATTCATTTGAGAATGTATTGATTTTTTTCTTTTCTTCTTTTTTTTTTTTTTTTTTTTTTTTTGCAGTACAGGGATGGAACCCAGGGGCATTCTACCTCCAAACTATACCCCCAGCCCTATTTTTTATTGTTTATTTTGAAACAGGGTCTCACTGAGTTGCAGAGGGCCTCACTAAGTAGCTGAGGCTGTCTGTGAACTGCAATCCTCCTGTATCAGCCTTCCAAATTCTGAGATTACAAGTGTGTGTCACCACACCTGACAGATATATTTTCATTTCTGAGAGATATATTAGCTATCTATAAAAATTCCTAAAGTTCTCTTTTGTCAATACTAGGAAAATGGTGTACCCATACCTCTAGGCTTTCTTGTTTCTGATGAGAAATATTGTGGTATTAAAATTATTTTTATTTTATAGATAAGCAATTATTTTATTTTTATGCCATTAAAAGTTTTTCTTTGTTTTTTCAACTGTTTGACTATGATGTATCTTATTGTTTGAGAATTGCTTCATTTCTTGAAACCATAGTTTGTCTATTGACAAATTTAGAAAGTTTCTAACAATTATTTTTTCAAGTGATTTATTTCCAGATCCATTTCACTTCTGTGTTTAATATCCAATGGTATGAATATAGAAAGTTTTTTTAATAAACTTATAGTTTTCTGGTGTTTTGTATATATTCTTTTCAGTCCATTTTCTCTCTATAGTTTAGACTGGATGATTTTTACTGTTTTTTTCCTCCAATTTTAAATATTTTCTCCATTTTCTTCATTCCCTTGAGAGCATTAATTCAGTGATTTATTTGGGTTATTATATTTTTCTTTGTTTAGCTTTCTATTTCATTACTTCATGTGTATTTTCAACTTTTTTTGAAACATATTGTGGCTGATTTAATAGTGTAACATAATTCTAACAAGAATGATGCCTTCATTTGGGTGTCTATTGATTGTTTTTATCCTATTTGAGATATTTCTGCTTTTTCATAAACTGTGTGATTTTTGATTGATGACTAAAAATTAGGGCGTAAATGCTAAGCAACTCTGGATCTTATAAAAACCTCTTACTTTAGCTTGTTTAATCTGACAGGCCTCTGGCAAGGAAAAGAGTGCCTTGTCACTGCCATGCGGAGGTAAGAATTCAGGATCTGTTACTGAAAATAGATGTTTAGTTTCTTCATTCAGTTTCTGTTTTTTTGGGGGGGGGAATCTAGGGATTGAATTCAGGAGTGCTCTACTTCCAATCACACCCCTGGACTTATTTTATTTTTTGTTTTGAATCAAGATGTGGGAGCCCAGAGCAAATAAAGGTCGGCAGTGAGGACATGTCCCCACCCACCCCACACAGCCAAAGAAATGCAATAATCTCATACAGTAGCAGATGCGTATATAGTTACATATGCAAGCATACCTAGGTAACATACAACATGCAGTAGGCCACTGAACTGTCCTGCCATCAACCATTTTGCAGGAAACTCTTTATAAGGGCTGAGTCTGTAAAATAAGGCTGCTGTTCTCCTCCTCTGATGACAACCCTGTATGTTTTCTTTTTTCTGGAGATCTGACTGCCGAAACCTTCCTTGCAACCAAAGCTGGCCCATGACCGGGCCCCTCACACATGGCATAATCAGCAGGATGTTGCGAGTGCCTCTAGCAACCCTGGCACTTCTCTGGACTAATAACACTAAGAGGAACAACCCAGAGTAAAGGAGATGTAGACCCCGACCCTTTTATGGTTCCCAGTAGCAGAATATATGGTGGTGTGGACTCTGCCAGTGGACTGGGATGATTTACATTCCCAGCCTGAAGAAGTCCAGAAGTTTTTAGAAATTCCACTTTGGGTCCTGTTGCAGCACAAGGATCTGGCTTTGGGCACCTGTCAGGGCTTTTGAGTCCGAGTGCTGGCCTTTGGAGCTGTTGGGTAGCACAGGGTGAGTTGGAACACTGGTGCTGCAGACACCCCATCCAGTGGTGGTAGCTGGCAGGAAGCTAAATTGGGGACTTGGCAAAAATGCATGGTTAGCAAGGGAACTGGCTGACTTTAGGCTGCTTGTAGAATTGACTACTGATTGGTTCCCCTGCAAAGTTCAGTGCATCTTGGAACTAGTTGATATGGGAGCAGACAGCACCTTTCTCTTTGTCAACTCAGGTAAGTTTACAAGACATAGAGCATGCCATAGAGGGTTATGGAGGCCCTCTCATTACAGTTTGAAGTACCCTGGTGACTGCAAGAACTGGACATCTGCTTTCTAAGCAATATGACTTGTGTACACTTCATAGCTGTGTATATTCTGGGGTGGATATGTTACGGGAATTGACTGTGTAGACAACTATGGGAGAATTTCGGCGATGGGTACATGTGGTAAAAAAAAAAAAAAAAAAAAAAAAAAAAAACATCAGTAGAGGACATCCCCATCATGCTCCTTTAAAACTTCCCTAAGCTATAAAGATTGTAAATGTACAGCAGTATAAGTTTCTGGGGTTGGGGGGAGGGCATGAGAAAATTGGAAATATGATACTAAAGCTAGAAGAGGCCAGTATAATTCACTCCACTCAGAGCGTATTCAACTCTTCCATGTGGCCAGTGTGGAAACTTGACAGTTCCTGGTACATGGCAGTGAGCTATTGGGAGCTAAATAAAGTGATATTATCTTTGTACACAGCAGTACCCAACATTTCAGAATTGATGAATCATCTGTCAAATGAACTAGAATAGTTCCATTATGTTGTAGACTTGGCAAATATCTTTTTACATTGACATTACCATGGAAACCCAAAACAAGTTGCTTTTACCTGCGAAGGGGCAATGGACCTTTTTGGTATTGCCCCAGGAATACCTGTATAGTCCTCCCTGTGTCATGGTATAATGGCACAGGATTTAGCCTCCTTGTGGATGCTACAGGTGGCACAGAATTTGATCTTCTTGGCAGAAACCTGAGGCTGTACAGTTGTAGTATTATATTGACAACCTCATGCTAATACCTGATTCTCTTGCAGAGCTAGAAACAACTGCATGCAGTCTCTGAGCTGTTCTCCAGAAATGGGGGTGGACCGTCAATTAGGACAAGGTCCAGAAACCTAAGTATTCTGTCAAATTCTTGGGAGTTGTCTGGTTGCATAAGACAAAGGTAATGCCTGAAGCAGGAATAGAGAAGATACAGGCACAGTCTCTACCAGAAATGGTTAAAGTTACAGACATATAGGGGTCTTTTGAAAGTCTTGGAAAACCTTGATTGGGTTTTGGTTATAGCTATAGAAGGAGGCAAAGGTGCACTACTCTCATTGAGAAATGGTTAGCAGCTATATATGCCATCCTCTTAGCTTGTGAACCCATTACAGGTACCAGGTCAGTGACAGTGCAGACAACCTATCCTATTGAATGTTGACTGAGATCCTGGACTCAAACTCCCTGGATAGGGGTAGCCCATATGCTCACTTTGATAAAGTGGGGTACATACTTAAAGCAAAAATCATGGTTTTTTAGTAGCCTTTTGTCTCAAAAGTTATATACTATGGTGTGGTCACTATAGTTCTGAGTGATAACCTCTTTGTATCTCATGGAAGTGGGAGATGCTCCAAGTCTCTTTGAGGGAGGGAGAGCTCCTGTACTCACAGAAGTATGATATACTGATGATTCCTGTCATGGTCCCATGTGGGCGGCTGTGGCCTTATAGCCCCCACTGAAATGTTTTTGTATAAGACTGGTGCTGGACACTCCAGCCAATGAGTCAAGCTCTGGGTGGTCTGATTAGTTGCCATTAAGAGACCAGGTCCTTGCATGTTTGTACAGACAGCTGAGCAGTCTACTGGGGACTAAACTTGTAGCTTCCCCAACGAAAAACACAAGACTGTTTGATTGTGCACTGCCCACTGTGGGGCAAGGGTGTATGGGAGGAGGACCTATAAAAACAGGGCCTTTAGGAAGGAGCTAATATATATATATATATATATATATATATATATATATATATATATATATATATATATGTATGTATATTTTCCAGGGCATAGGCCTTGGCAGGCCATCAGTAATGATGCTGCTGATGCTTTAATGAAAGGTTGAGCTCTCTTGACTATTTCTGGAGCCCTTGTCAGTAGCACTGTGGTTAAATAAGAAACTACAACATCTAAACACACACCATGGGCTCATATATCAGTGGTGAGAGTAACTCTTATTCATGCTCAAACAGAAGATGCTGTATGGCAGTGTCCTTGGTGTACACAACAGCTTGCACAGAGATGTAGAGTTCCTATAATCATGGGACAGATTCCTCAAGGTACTCAACCTGTCTAGGAATTGCAGATTGACAACATTGTCCCACTGCTGATGGATCAGTGGCTCTAGCATATTCTGATGACTCTGGATATGGCTATACTTTGGGGTTTTGCCTACCCTTTGGTGAAGGCCAACCAGTGACATACTATAGCCACGCTTGAACAGTTGTTAGTAGCTTATGGTTGACCCTTGGTAGTGGCCAGTGACAGAGGTACTCATTTTACAGGACACTAAGTGTGGACCTGGGTTAAGGAAAACTTACAGTGGCAGTTGTATGTTTTCTACATGCCCCAAGCAGCCAGAATGATTGCATGCTTTAACAGACTTCTAAAAGAGAAGCCGAAGGCCTTGGCCCCCCATTGCAAGAGGAGGTGGGCACAAGTGCCCATGGCAGTGCAGCTTTTAAATGAGCAACCTTGCCCCAGTGGGCAGGCTCCCTTAGATTAAGGTAGCAAGAATGTTCCATACTTTGAAGGCAATGCAAGCTTTAAGCAGCTTGGGTTGCAACCAGATATGGCAGAAGAAGCCATCTTACTTCTTACACTTAAACCTTTGGATCTGTGGTGACAGGGTGTCTGGCAGTGACCCTGGCATGTGTATGTTTTTCAGAAGCCGTGAGTTCCACTTTTAAAGCCACAGGTCCTGGGACAGACAACCCCTTTACAATTTGGATACCTGCCTGTATAGGTCATGCTTCCCCTACAGGCAGAAGGTACCATTTTGAAAAATACACAGATTGTAAGATTATGGCCTCTTCTATTTTACAGTGTAGAGTATGTTCCTAACCCCTTGCCTTCTACTTATTGCCCTGGAGTAATGACTAGTATAGCCACTATTCTCTCACAAGATAAGCCAGTCACCTGTATACTACCAGAAGAGGACTTAACCTATCATGGTCCCTCTGTCTCTGTGTCTGTCTGTCTGTCTGTCTGTCTGTCTGTCTGTCTGTCTCTCTCTCTTTCTCTCTCTCTCTTGTCTTATACCTGTTAACAGCAGATGTAAGACACACATACCTTTCTAAGGCACACAGCTTTGCAAGACTGTACAATACCTCCCATTGCTGGGTCTGCACTGAGCTACCAGTGGAAGCAGCTGCAGCTGGAGTTCTCTCTGGCAAGTTGCCCCTGCTCCTGCAGACAACTGGACCACCATATGAATCTGGAACCATACCAACCAAGAATGGGATGAACAAGACTACAATAGAAGACTTGTTAAGCTGGGCATAGTTGCACAAATTTGTAATCCAAGTACTTGGGAGGCTGAGACAGGAGGATTGCAGATTCACAGCCAGCCTCAGCTACTTAGTGAGGCTCTCCACAACTCAGTGAGACCCTATTTCAAAATAAAAAATTAAAAAATAGGGCTTAAGGTGTAGCTCAGAGGTATAATGTCCCTGGGTTCAATCCCTGGTAACACACACACACACACACACACACACACACACACACACACACACACAAATTGAAGACTTGTTGAACTTGTTACACAGAGACCATGGTAATAATCTCCTTTTCTTAGGATATGCTACAAACATTTGGTGAGGCTGGTTAACAGAAGAACATGTATAGCTTGCAAGCATAACACCTTTTCGTATAGAACAGGTAAACTGGTATGTGACCAATCAAAACTCTGGGTAGTTGCTCTAAGAACTATGTCAGAACATCCTTGTTTACTGGATAACAACCAGTGGCAAAAAGGGATGACACTAATAAGAACTAAGCCCAGATTTCCTCCTAGATGGCTCTCTCTGAGTTTGCAGATGTTATAGCTAGCCATACCTCCCTAACCATTGGGCAGAATGGTGTACCTGGGGAAGGCTGTATATACAGAGACAAATAGTTTTGACTCTTTCCCATATGACTAATAATTAAGACCCCATATATCACTGCTGACACCACATGTGCCTGACTGTGTGTTGGTTTTACCCTTTATCCTTGTGAGACAATCAAAGGTCTCCTGTGGTGAATTGCCCCTGCTACTGCAGACAACTGAAAACACAGCAGGTCAGAATGGGATGAAAAATGTCACATGAGAAAGGACTTATTGCACCAAAATTGTAATAATGCACTCCACATCTTGTTGGGATATGCTATAGAAAATGTGTGAGGCTGATTAATAGGGGAACATGTAGAGCTTATAAGCATAACACCTTTTTTTCATATAGAATAGATAAATTATTCTGTGACCAAATACTTGGATAGTTGCCTCAAAACTATATTAGCCATGTTTATTCCAAGGACTAGTACAATAGCTGTAGATCCACAGTGGGAAGCCTCAGCCCAACATATTGTATACGCTTTAAAATTTAAAGCCATTAGGCTCTTTTCTTTCTTTCTTTCTCTTCCTTCCTTCCTTCCTTCCTTCCTTCCTTCCTTCCTTCCTTTCTTTCTTTCTTTCTTTCTTTCTTTCTTTCTTCTTTTTTTTTTTGGTGTTACTGGGGCTCCTGGAAACCCTCTACATCTGGGCTATACTCCCAGACCTATTCTTTTATTTTTATTTGGAAACGGGGTCTCTGCAGCTGGCTTTGAACCTGCGCAATCCTCCTGTCTCTGCCTCCCAAGTGCGTGGATTACAAGCATGCGCCACCATGCCCGGCAAGGCTCTTTTCTTTTTAATGGATGAAACCACCCAGATGCAGAAGGTGAGTTTGCAAAATAGGATGACATTAGCTCTTCTCACTTATGTCCAAGGTGGAACATGTGGTTTTCTTCATGTAGAATGCTGTGTATACATTCCAGACCACCAACAGCAAGTACAACAAGCTTCAGTGGAGATGGATGCAGAGATTCAGGCTATTCAGGCCTTATAGCAGGACCCACTTACAGCCTGGTGGAACTCACTGGGCTCACTCCAGAGTGATGATATTGACTTTTGCTGTGTAAATGGAAGATTAATAGTCACCTGTTGTCCCCTCTATTGCTGTTGTGATATTTGGGCTTGAAAAAAATGCTCTCTGGGTCAAGTTGTGCACCACTACTCTATAGGGAGTGAAGTGTGGGGCCCTTAAGGAAGTACAGGTCACCAGTGAGGACAGGACCTCACCACAGACATTCGCTCATCTTGTGCAGCCACAGATGTATGTGTAGTTATGTAAGCATGACTAGGTAATAAGCAATGCACATCACATGTTACCCTGGCATGACATACACCATTTTGCCAGGAACTCTATATAAGGGAAGAGTCTTTAAAGTAAAGCTATAGTTGTTGTTTTTCTCCTCCAGATGGCAACTCTGTGTGCCTTCCTCTCCCTGGGGATCTCACCTCCAAAACTTCCCCTGCAACCACAAATGGCCCCTGACAAAGGGACTCACCAAATTTCTGCAGCACCTCGTTAAGTTGGTGGGACTGTCCTCAAATTTGCAATCCTCCTGTTTCTTCCTCCCAGGTACCAGTATTACAGGCATGTGACACCACATATTATTTTAATTGTGTTGTGAGAAGAAAATTT
Source organism: Muscardinus avellanarius (assembly GCF_963383645.1). Taxonomy (NCBI): domain Eukaryota; kingdom Metazoa; phylum Chordata; class Mammalia; order Rodentia; family Gliridae; genus Muscardinus; species Muscardinus avellanarius. The sequence goes on along the minus strand of NC_137794.1, from coordinate 66,938,279 downwards.
TTTATTCCTCTACAGACATTCTACTGATACTTCTCTAGCTATATAGGGGTAGGAATAACTCATTGCTCACAATGTGGCCAGTGGCCACATCATGGGGAAGGATACTTTTTCTCTCTCTATTTTTTGTGGTACTGGCAGTTAAACCCAGGCACATTTTACCTTCAAGCTACTCCCCCAGACCTTTTTCTAAATATATTTTTTAAACAAGCTCTCACAAGATTGTTGAGGGTCTTGCTATGTTGGTGAGGCTTCCCTGAAACCTGAAATTCTGTCTCAGCCTCCCAAGTACTGGGATTACATAGGCCTGTCCAACCATGCCCTGCTGGAAGAATACTTCTCTTCTGTAAATTTCTGCTATTATATCCCTGAAGAGAAAGGGAAGAGTGGTTCATTACTACTGCATAGAACTTAAAGTCCAGGTCCCCATCTCCATAATCTTTAGTGACACTGTTGGGGAAAAAATACTACTGTCAAATGGGATACAAATTCTAAATCCTCATTAGGCTTTCTCTGGTACCACCTTGGAGTAGTTTTATAGGAGGTGGTGGCTTGAAGTGAGCACTTCAACATAGTCTGGCAAGGATGTATGTCTAAGTTTACCACTTAGGCTTTGCTATCATGGGTGGGGTAGGACACATTTTTTTTTGTTGGTGGGGTATTATTTTCTCAAGGAGTTTGGCTATAGTGCAGTGGTTGCCTAAAAGTTTTCTGTCTTGTTATGTTGCCCTTTTCTTCCTTTCTCTTGGACTAGTCTCTTTGTTCCTCCCTTTCTTCTTCCCTTCCTCTATTCCATATTCTTGCCTTCCTTTGTCCCTTCCCTTCCTTCTTTTACATCTTCATTAATTTTTCTATTTCCTTCCTTCCTTCCTTCCTTCTTTCCTTCCTGCCTTCCTTCCTTCCTACCTTCCTTCCTTCCTACCTTCCTTCCTTCCTTCCTTCTTTCCTTCCTTTCTTCTACCTTTTTTTTTGTCAAAACTTGTGACATTTCTGAGTCATTGGCCTTTTCAAGTCCAAGTCTGGCATATACAAAATGAAAACAAAACTCAAGAAACTCATAACAGTCTCATTCCTTGGCTCTCAAGTCCCAGGTGGTCTGCTATTTTTTCTTCTACCTTTCATAGATTTCATAGAATTAAGAATTTTTAGTTGTTCTTCATAGGAGAAACAGAAAAAACATATATCTCCATACATCTACTCCAACTTGAAAGTATTTAAGACTTTTAAAATCTATAACATATAACATGTTACTATGAAAGAATTTTAAGCCCAGAGGGAAGAGCTAAATTCATATTTCATTTCTGTGTTCATCCAATATTACTTAAGATAACAAATCTGTCACATAACATTCTAATCACTGATGAAATAATCACAGATCTTATTCAGAAATGTTTTGTTTACTTCAACTTGGAAATGACCCAATAAAAAATTAACATCAGGTCCACCACAAAAACTGACCAAAGTTCACTGATTAAAGAACCTCATGGGGCATTATTTATCTTTCCTCATTTCTTTGTTTTGTTAAAATTACACCAAAATTCCTAACTTGGTACAGTATGATTTCATTAGGGAGGAGTACAGTTACAAAGATAAAACCCCAGAGCTTTATATTTGCTAACATGTGTTTTTCTTTCTCTCCTTTTTCTTTCTTTCCTTCCTTCCTTCTCCTTTCTTTTATTTCATGTGTGTTTGTCTTAATTGAGCTGGTGCAAGAACAAAAATTCAGTGCTGCTTAGATTAAGTCCCCAGGTTGATGAGATTGTAAATTGTTTAAAAATAAAATTTTGTTTGAGAATTAAGGAATGAACGTAGCTTTGTGGAGGTCTTTCTCTTATTTGGTACTGGAAAGTTTCAGATAGGCTGACGTTGGTATGGGTATATGTACACTGGGCAAATGATGCTAGTGGGAAGCAAATTTCCCCCAAGTTTTAAGGCTGCCGTGGAAATTTAGAAATTTCATTCCCAATGAAAAGTTTTCCTTTATGCTTGGAATCCAGTGCTTAGCTCCATGCCTGTCAGGGAAGCCACATCCTAGGCTATGCTCAGCCCTTCTCAGGGAATTTTACTTCATGAATAGTGAAGCCCCAGCATCTCATTCCTGCCCCATTTTCTCACCGATTTTCACTCACTTAACATAAAGAAAATACTTTTATTTTAGGAATAAATTAGCCCATTCTTAACCAGAAGAAATATGTTTCAATAATGCCCTAAGGAAAATAGTAATCCAAAGTAGGTTCAGTTTTAGTAAGTTTGTGGTTGGTTTTAATGTCCCTCAGACCTCATGTGGTAGACAAAGTCATGTTTGGAGGCAAGGTAGATCTTGAGTTGGATCCCCAGGGGCTGTGGCAGGTACAGTGAGTGTCCTGGGCTGCAGATTCCATTCTCTAAGCTTTTGTTCTCTGCTCCCTACCAAGATGCCCTGAGGACCTGTAGCTCTGGCTCCTGCTGGGAAGCCAGTATAAGATGCACTGAAATCTTCAGATCCTTGAGCAAGGAAACTTCTTCTCAGTTTTGTGTGTAAGGTGTTTGAGTCACAATGGTGAGAACACATAGGAACTATAAATATATAAATTTACATTTATCTTTAAATGGTTGAATAAACGTCAACCATCCAAATGTTTTTCAAATGTTCCCTCCATTTGCTAACCATTGCCTGTGCTAATTTCCCTTCTTTCCCAGAACTTTAAATTATCATGTCAAACTGAAGCACTTTAGTACGTACAGCAGATTTTTAAGTCAGTCAGCTTGTGCCATTCTTTTCTATCTGTTCAGTATTTTGGGGAGAATAAACAGAATTTAAAATTTTCTGATTGAAGAATCAGTTTCTATGGAGGAAATCACTTCTATCTTCTCTCTGTGTTGCTCAATTAAGAACTAAAATAGAAAACATAGGACAAAACACAATATTATTATATTTTATGCAAGTCATTACTTTCAACTGTGTTGACTTCAAACTAGTATGCTCTGGTCTCCAATCATGTGAGATCACATTTATGTGATATCACAGAGTGTGAACATTTAGTGATTCTTTTTCAAGAGTGATGATTTCCTCATCAGGGTCTCAGCATAAGCACAATCATCCTCCTCTAGAAATTTTTACCCAGATTATATTTAACATACTTATACAACTTCATAGATATTACGTTAGACAGGTACCTAGGTTTTCCGTTATGTGAGCACTTATTTTGTTGGACTATTACCTGAATAGATAAATCGGCATTTGTTTTTTTTCCCCAGTGGGCATTTTGGATAATAGAATACATGATCAGTGATAGAGATTGTTATTACAGTATCTAACTGAGTTGAATTGTTGTTGAGATTTTATTTAATATTTTGGTTTTGGATGCAACATTTAAAAAATTTTATCACCTCTAGAAAGAAAAATAAATATCTGTTCTTCTTGTACAGAAAGAAAAAAAAAAAAGCCAGCCCAGTGATGTGGCACATCAGTGTCTCTATTTACTTTAAAATAATTTCACACTTTGTCAAATTTAGCAAACAGTTTGCAACTGTTTTGATAATAAACAGCATAATAAGGTAATCATATTATATAGAACTTTCCATTTTCAAAACTGCTTTCAAATGGATTTCTTTTGTTTCTCACACTATCATACATGGCAGAATTGGTCACTATTATTTTCCTCATTGGAAATAATGTTCACAGAATTGACTGACATACATAAGAAAAAACTAAGAGTCTGGAAACCAGGTCTTCCAAGTCATCAACCTATTTTAGTATTCTAATTTACAGGTTACTTTCCATTAGTTCTAACATAAAACTATTAAAGTCTGAGTTTCCTAAGTTCTTTTGCTAGTGATTTTCTAGGGGAGTGATCTAAGGAAAATTTTCTCAAGTTGTGAAGAAAGCAGTAAAGAACAGAGGATGTAGCCAGCCAAAGAAGGGGGCCTGGGAGAGTCCAGGTCCAGCCACACTACAAGAAACTCGTGTTGAACTCCTGAGAGTGGGATGAGAGAAGATCTCAGGCAGAGAGATGGCTGAGATGGTTCAGCGATGGACAATACATTGAAGAAAGCTGTGTAGGAGAGTTGCAGCTGGGGACACTCAAGGGAGCTCAAGAGAGTCTGCTACTAATTTCAATTCCCTTTGGCAAACTGTGAATAATTCCCCCATACACTAAAGTAGAGAGAAGAGCAGAATGAATTCCCGTGTACACATACTTATCATCAGTAATAACAGATGGCTACCCTGTTTCATCTGTAAGAGTTGAGTTTTGAAATACCATGTTTGTGAGTCTCTGTATTCAAGAACACCAATATATGCAATTTCAACAATTACTTTGATTAAAATTGTCTTGTTAAAGAACAATTTAGTGTACTAGATAGAGACTTGAATTTATGTTGTGTGTTTCAATCTTGGTTCTGCAAAGTTAGGGTGCTGGACAGATGTTTCCTACCATCTTTTACAGCTTAGGTATTTGGTAATTTTGTAGAAAATGTAGCTAAATTAAATGACATCTATCTTCAAATGCATACAGCAGCTTTGCACTAATCTTTTAGTGACTCCTGAACCCAGAACAGACTCCTAAATGGGGCTTGTGCAAGAATGGCTTTTTTCAGACCTCTATAGAATACGTGCATACCAGTGTGGAGACTTCTGGTGATGTTCCATGATGTGTACAAATTTATATTTGTAGGTATTTTGCAAGGGACACATAGCCCTGAGGCCATACCCTTTCCTGTGTCACCTTCCTCAAGTCTACCATATCCAGGCTGCATTCCTGGCATGCTGGACTGCCGTTTTTTAGACTTCATCAACTCCTTTCTGTTCCTCTCTTTAGGCTCTGCGTCCCATATTTCTGTTTGTAAAAATTTTTTCCCAGTTCAAAATACAACTCAAACACCATTTACCCACAGCAGTTGTCTTTTGCCTTCGTTATTTCCTCATTCTCTTATCCCTGCTTCTCTTTATCCCACCCAACCCCAACTTTTCCTAGGCACAATGATTTCTTTTATCTCCAATTAATAACCTACATTCCTGCAAATATCTAGAACAGTGTCTTCGTGCTTTGTGTACATTTAAAGTAATTAATGATGCAAACTGGTGCCCCCAAATTCTTCTTAAAGTAAGAAATGAATATAACTCCTCCTTCTATTCCCATGACATTTGTTATATATACTTGCTATAGCCCATACCACATTTGATCATGGTTATTTGTTTCCATGAACAAATAATTTGTTTGAGTTTCCCAGAAGCAGTCTGTGAGATAAGTAGATTTTAGAATAAGTAGCTTATTTTTGACATGATATCAGAATATGAACTAAGACAGTAGAGAGAAGGAGAAACCAGCGATGTGGACAATTGGAGCTTAAACCTAATGAATAACTTTGGGATGCGGTAGATGAACCTCAGTGTTATCCATCTGCAGAATATTGGTTTAGGGCTGATCCTAGAAGGCATTAATGTTAAGGCCATTACCTCCACTACACATAAATGGAGCAGGATTTGGGGGAGACAAAAAGCCCTCAGATAAAAGGTGCTGGCTGTTGGGCATAGTCTGGCATGCAATAAAATGGAGGTGCAAGGATGATGTGTGTGTGACATCCAAAAAACATTTATCCTTATGAATATTCATATTATGTTCATGGATTGTGTGACTTGCTGGCTTTTAATCAAGATCTCTTCTTCTTTTAGACTAACCCCTCAAGCTAATGATTATACATAACACTAATTAAAGGCTATAAAATGAAGGAATACATTGGTAAGTGAATGCTGTACTGAAGGGCTCTAAAAAATTATAGACACACTAATTCAGCCAGGTTTCTGGATCCACTAAAGACACCACAGACCATACAGCATCCTGGAACCTGATGTGTTCTCCCAGACTGACAGATCTCAACCTCTCCAGCTGGGTGCCTGCCAACAGCTATAGGTATGGCACTGAAATGCCACCTCCACTACACGTGGTAACTCTTCTCTTCAATTGGGTTTTGTTTAGTTGAAACCACAAAATATAATCACTAAAGGTAGTCTAACATATTCCAAACATTTTCCAAGCCCATTTTTCATTAAATGTCTAAGTGTGTGGTTATTTCAAGTGGAATACAATTCATATGGTCCATCTACATTAAATCTCTAAATATTGTTTAATAAAAACAAGTTGATATCATAAGGACCATTTTCAAAGATATTTTAATTTGAATATATTTCTTTTTGCCTGAAAAATAAGCTGGCCCAGAAAAAAAAGTTGATTATTATATGTTTTAAGAATCAAATGGTTGTATGATTGAGTTAGGTATGCATTTGACAGCACCCAGATTCTATCAATGCTATATAAAAGAATGGGGAATTTTTATCATGATCACCATATTTAGGAAATGAGCATGATTATGATGATTCAGGATTAAGAATTTTTGATCATAAAAATTAGCATTGTAGCAAGCATTCCCTATTAAATGAATGATATAATAATTAAATGTTCTGTGATATTTTATGTAAATGATGTATTAGAATATGCTAATAATATTAAGAAAACAATCCATTTTTTGTGCACTGGGAATTGAACCTGGGTTCATTCTACCTCTGCGCTCTACTCCCAGACATTTTTATTTTTTTAAATTTTGAAAGAGGGTCTCCCTAAATTGCTGAGATTGGCTTCCAACCTACAATCATCCTGTCTTAGCATCCTCCAAAATACTGAGATTACTGGTGAATGCCACCAAGCCTGCAAATCCATGGATCTTAATGAGGTATGCAGCAAAATGTTAGCATACATTTAGAATAGAACTTAGAAGTTTTTTGCATTATGATGGTATATGTATATGTTATGCATATATAGGTTTGTGTGTATATACATATGTAAACATATTTATATAAACAAACTGCATATACATACACACCATTGTGTGTCTGTGTGTTTGTGAGAGCACATGCACACATATAAGTGAGAAAAACCTGTATTTCATTTAACTTGTGAATATGCTATTGTTCCTGTAACCTAGGTTATATTTATAACATATCATGAAGTTGATATTCTTAGTAACATAATTTTATGTTAAAATTTTTTTATGCAGTACTCTTTTTTTTCTCTTTCGTAGTACTGGAAACTGAACCTAGAGTGACCTAACACTGATCAACACCCCCGGTCCTTTTTATTTTTTATTTTGAAGCAGAGTTACTGTGCGCCGGCCTGTGATTTTTCTGGCTCATCCTCCCAAATACTGGGATTACATGTGTTCACTGCCACACCTGGCTTTCCCATTACATTCTCCGGAAAATTTTCACAAAGACAGAAAGATTAAAAAGAAACCTTACAGTCCTCAATGTCTTTGTTGACTACTAAAGTAGTGGTTTCAGGTAGAATGCATGACCACTTTAATTAATTGCAAGTTAAAATTAAATTCTATTTAACACTGTTATAGTTAGGTATTATAAAATGTCACCTAAAAAGCTAATTTATTAATATTTGGACCTGATGTAACTCAGTCATAAGGGTTGTAGTTCTCTCGTTATAATGGATTTGTCTGGGTGGTGACTCAGGTCTGTGGGGTGTGGCTAGAGGTGGGTGCCTGTAGGTGCAGTCTTGAGAATTATATGGTACTCCTCCCCCTTCTCCTTCTTGTTTTTGTCCTTCATTATTGAGGAGCACAGCACATATGCTGTCCCTCTGTCCACCTCCTACCTCACATGGACTGAGTCCAAAACCATAAGAAAAGGAATCTTCTTCCCTCTTAAGATATATGGTTGCCGGGCATGGTGGCGCACGCTTGTAATCTCCGCGCTTGGGAGGCTGAAGCAGGAGGATTGCACAGGTTTGAAGCCAGCCTCAGCTACTTAGTGAGGCTCTCAGCAACTTAGTAAGGCCCTGTTTCCAAATAAAATATAAAATAGGTCTGGGAGTATAGCCCAGAGGTAGAAAGCCTCTGGGTTTCACTCCCCAGTACCACCCCACCCCCATTCTTACAGCTATCTAAAAGATAGTCAATCTTTTAGATAGCTGTAAGAATGCTAACTGGGACAAATAAATTGTACTATGGTGGGTAAAAAACACTGTTGCAGTTAAATTATAATATGTGTAATGCTAATCTGAATACTGAGAATTTATTCAACTTTATACAATATTTCTTAGAACAGGGACTGGGGATATGACTCAGTAGTAGAGCACTTGGCTAGCATATGCGAAGCCCTGGGTTTAATTCCTAGGACTGCACAAACAGACTTTAAAAAAAAAACTATTGTGTAAATATTCCTTTATTCCTCAATATAGGCAGTCCCTTATGTGTTCTAAATATTTGCAAGATAGTTAGAAATCTCTTTAAATTTTCAAACTGAACTTGCATGTATTGTTTGGTACCACCTTATCTGGATTTAAATTGTTAATGCCTGATCAGATTCCATAAATCTTTTGTTTACCATTCAAGAAAGGTGTTTTGGGGAGCATATCTATTTTTTAAAATGTGCTCCATTAAAGCCAAAGAGGAACTTAACTCTCAAAGCACACCTAGGCATGGCTCACCACACTCCAGCATTATGTGCAGCATGCAGACTTAGCTCTTGTGGCACATATAGGCATCACACAGCACACTCAGTGTGTCAGGGAAAACACAGGCACCAGGCACAAGGTGCAATGCCCAGGCATGATAGGCAATGTGGAGGCACAGCAAGGGCTGCTGACCAGGAAAACACTGACAGCCACATGAGTCCCTAGTGGGGCTTCTGAGAACTATGATTATCAGGGCCTAAAACCAAAATCTCCGGTTTCTTCTGCTAAAGACCTTTGCCTCCTTGCCATTTTGAGCACTAATAAGGAGGCTGAACACTGATCCAGCCAGCTATGCCAGTAGCTGTCTGGCAATTCCTCATCTTTGGTTTTGACTGAGCACTGGTTAAGGTCAGGCCTGAAGACCCAGACCAAGCCTGAGATTCTGACAGTTGAGCTCTGTGGTGCCTGGACTTCCCAATATGCTTTCCAGTTTGTACAAGTCCATCCATCTGTCTGTCTGTCTGTCTGTCTGTCTGTCTGTCTAGTTCTCTCTCATCTTTGCCCAGAAATAGCATAAGTTATCTAAAGTTTGCATAGAGTATTAATAAATAAAGAACCTGTCTAGATCTTGATTAAACAAATGTTCTTGAAATAACTGAGACCATGTTTTGGTTATTTTCCACAATCAAAGTCTGATCAGAACAGGTTTTTATTTATATTAAAGAATAACTGATTTTTTATTGGGGTGTTATCTTGTTGACAGTTGTGTTCTTCCTGTCTTTTTTTCTCATCCCTGACTTATATAAAAAGACTTCTAGCCGGGCGTGGTGGCACATGTTTGTAATCCCAGAATTTGGGATGCTGAGAGAGGAAGGTCATGGTTCACAGCCAGCCTCAGCTACTTAGTGAGGCTTTTTGCAACTCAATGAGATCCTGTTTTAAAATAAAGAATATAAAATAAGGCTAGGGGTACAGCTCAGAGGTAGAATCCCCCTGGATTCCATCCCCACTACTAAAAAAAAAAAAAAGACTTCTAGAGATATATAAAATTTATTTGCTTATAAGGAAAAAGTAACATGTAGTTACCTAAAATATTTAAAAACTGAATTAATGTCATTTTGGATATTTCTAACTTTCTTAAATGGAGACATTTATAATAATTACACTCTAAAATTCTAAATAAATTTTTGCTAATAAAATTATAGGGGAGTACATTATGCTAAGTGAAATTAGTCAGTCACAAAATATAAGAAATCAGATTCTCTTTCTCCGAAGGTAGGGAGAAAAAGGGTCATAGGAACAACTCTAGACAACGAAGGAGAAACCACAGATGAGCAAATAAGGAGACCTAACTGGGAGTTATGGGGAGAAGGTAGAGGGTAAATCTCTAATGTACATAATGTACATTCAAAAACATCAAAGTTAATCACTAACCCAAACATGAGAAGGAGGGAGAGAGGAGGGAATGGGATGGGAATTGAGGAAAGGCTAAATGAGTGATGTGTGCATGTATACCTCTACCATCTTGTACCCCATTAAGATGTATGACTACAGTGCAGTCATAAAATTAAAATCGTATGGTAGTATTATAAGAAATAAAACTATTATAACTCTACAGCTGTTTTTAGAGTCAGCTCTTTTTCACTGGAAAGTGATGCATTTGGCAGACCCTCATGAGGATGTTAAGGTGTAACCAACAAAACTCCACACTGTACTTACATAAAAAGTGTCCAAGAGCACCAATTACAGATATTTTTGAGCAACTCATCTATTTTTCTTTATGGAATTTTTGGCTCATTGTGAATGATTAGATTGGACTTTTTGCATTGACTAATAAATGATTAAATGCTATTTGTAGTGTATGTTACCTGGCCATATTGAGGATTACTATTCAACTTTATTTTTTCTTTCATTCTCTTTTTAATTTTATTTGAATATAGAAACAAGATAATAAATCTACTTAAGGTCATTTATGTTCATGGGATTTCTAAATATAAACTTACACGGAGATTTATTTTTATGTTAAAAATGAAAGTACTCAGTGATATAGGATTAGTTGAACATTTATTCTGGCTCAAATTCTGGTTTGGGAAAGAATCAAATATTTCTATATTGAGTCAGCATTCAATCTACCAAATATTGAAGCAATGTAGACTTTGCTTTGCATCCAATTATTGTGGATTAGAAGACAAAAATCAAGCTATGTTTATAGACAGTATGAGATGGAATTAAAGGATTGGAGTAATCCAGTGTGTCTTGACACCAGATTTAAGTGATTTAGCACCAGGAATTGATTCTGCTGCTAGCCGGCCTGTTTAGTGAATTACTGGCACAATTAAATAGGTTCACACCCAATAATGCCAGGACATTTGGTATAAATATGTTCAGCATAATATTAAAATGATGTATGGGGTTCATGGACAAAGACTTTATTTATGAACACTCTTGAACTGGGCATGTCCACGTAAAAAAAGTTCATTTTGTTTGTGACATGTGGTTAGCTATTTGTAGAAAGAAGTAATTTTTATAACCCCAAATAAACTTTCCAACCTAATTACATCAAATTAAAAATAAAGAACTGACAAAATATACCATACATTTTCAAGAAAAATGTTTGCTTTGTCATTCCCAAGTTATCATTATAGAACTTATTCTATTTTTTTAATTATTAGCCTGCAATGCATGGGTTAAACACCAAAAATATTTTTCTTTGTTTTGTTTTGTTTTAAATAGTAGTTTATGTGAATTGCATAAGTCTGCATAATTCTATAGGAAATCTCCACAGAACAGAGTTTGTTAAAAGACTTCCAGAATTCCCTGTGTCTGTTGAGTGGAAATAGTATTGAATGCAGCTTTTGCAACTATTTCAGAAAAAACAGAAGTAGACAGAATTGAAGTTTAAATCAATGAGGGAGAAAATCATTGGTTATTTACTTATTTTGGGGGGTACTGGGGATAGAAACCAGAGACATTCTACTTTTGAGCTACTCCTCCAGCCCTATATTTTGAAATACGGTCTTACTGAGTTGCAAAGGGCCTCACTAAGTAGCTGAGGCTGTCCTCAAACTGCAATCCTCCTGTCTCAGCCTCCCAAATCCTGGGATTACAAGCATATGCCACCACACCCGCTAGTTTTTTTGTTTTGTTTTGTTTTGTTTTGTTTTGATTTTTGGTGGTACTGGGGTTCTTGGAAGCCCTTCTATATCCAGGCTACACTCCCAGAACTATTTTATACTTTTTTATTTTTGGAAACAGGGTCTCTTAGGCCAGCTGGGCTGGCTTCGAACCTACGCGATCCTCCCAAGTGCGGGGATTACAAACGTGCGCCACCACGCCCGGCCCCGATGGTTATTTTTAAGGTTAAAAAATATGTTTTAAGCACAGTGCCTACTTCCTGCAATGGTTAAAATATTGGTTATTTCTGATCCTGTCAGAATTTCTTCAGACCCTTAGTTCTTATGTCTACAATAACATCAAGGAGGTTAGGTTTCATTTATTATCACTACCTTCTCATGTCCTCTCTCATTTACTAGCAGTTTTGGTTTTCAGGTATTATCACTTTTTTTTTTCTATTAGTCTGTATACCATTATAAAGTTTTTAAAAGGCTCTGTTTTGTTATATTATATTCAACCTCACTGTCATTTCAAAGAACAATTAGAATGCCAGTTGGAATTAGAAATTTGCTTTCATAGGTTTGTTTATATTTCTAACATCTTTTTTTTTTTTTTTTTTTTGCAGGTCTGAGGATGGGACCCAGGGGCATTCGATCTCTGAGCTACAACCCCTGCCCTATTTTTTAATTCTTTATTTTGAAACCAGGTCTCACTGAGTTGCAGAGGGCCTCATTAAGTAGCTGAGGCTGTCCGCAAACCGCAATCCTCCAGTCTCAGCCTCCCGAATGCTGGGATTACAAGAATGCTTCACCACACTCGGATTTATATTTCTAAAATCTTTTAAACACCATACCAGTAATAGAAAGAGCACTTATAATAAAAAGTCTTTTAAATATTTGACTCCTGGTCACTTTCAAATCCTATTTTTCCCTTCTTTTCCATAATCTAAGCAAGCTTATGAGACAGTTCATACACATTCTTTTTTGTTTTGTGGGTGGGGGAGCACCAGTGGGAGATTTAACCTCCATTTCAGGCTCTGAACTTTTCCTCCACCCCCAATCCCTATTCATATAAAGCCTCAACTACTTTCTCTGACTAACCCAGTCCAAACCTGCTTGTACCTTCAAAGTTCTCCACAAGAATCTTACCTTAGACTGTTCTGGGATACCTGGCTACCTATGGAAGTGCCTCAAAAGCCCTGCAGGGCACACGATATTTTTAGGCAATGTCTTAACTAAACCCAACATTTTCAAAGTACACAGTGATGACATTGGTTATCTCAGCTCCACAGCTGGATTCATCCCTCCCTGACAGACTTCAACCCAAAAGCTCTAACAGATCAAGTTCATTTGTTCTCCATGGACTCATTCATAACCTTAAGACCCATTATAAAACTTTCTCTTTCTCCTCCTCCTCCTCCTCCTCCTCCTCCTCCTCCTCCTCCTCCTCCTCCTCCTCCTTCTCTTTGTTTTTCTGTCTTCAGACCCTGCCTTCCTAATCCCAACCCCTGATACAGTGTTATCCAACCATGAAGGCATTACAAAATATTTTATCTATATAATTACTGAATATGTCATAAGGCTCCTCAATTACCTGACCATCTATTTCTCTATTTGATCTTAATTTTAGAATAGTTTAATCTATCCCCTATCAGTCTATTTAGTTGGCCACATATATAAACCTCAATTGCTGTCCTTGTATTCTTTACAGAATACTGTCTCCAGATATTCAGGATCGCCTCTTATAACATCAAAATAAGGGCAACATATTAATTCTTTGTTGCTTCTGCAAAATGCTAAGTTTAAGATTTCTGCCCCCAAGTATTAATGTACTATTGCTGTGAACATACCTTGCTTTTATGCTTATTTATATTATATTTCACACTTCTCTTGTTTATATGTTAATGAGCTTTCCATCACTATTACAAAATGTCTCAGATAATCAACTTAAAAAAGCTTATCAGTGGGCATTAAGTTATAATTAGATAGGAACAAGAAGTTCTTGTGTGCCACTGCATAGTAAAATAGACATTGGCCAGGATTAGTGGCTCACACTTGGTGGTGCACCCTTATAATCACAGAATTTGGAGGCGGAGACCAGAGATTCACAGTAAGCCTCAGCTACTTAGCGAGGCCCCTTGTAACTCAGTAAGACCCTGTTTCAAAAATAAAGAATAAAAAAATTAGGGCTGGGGGTGTGACTCAGAGGTAGAATGCTGCTGGGTTCCATTCCCAGTACCACCAAAAAAAAAATTTTGACATATATGACAATAATATACTGTGAATTTCAAAAAGCTAGAAAAAGAATCAATTCCTGGTAATAAAGTGTTTAAGCTAGTGATCAAAATGCACTGATTTAATCCAATCCTTTAATTTTACCCCAGCCTATCACATGAATATAAACATATTTTGCTTCATCATGCTTTATGAACTCCTTTATTTTCAGATTCTAGATATCCCAGGTCTTGTCCTTTTCTGCTTCTTACACAGTATCTAAAAACATATTGTCATATTCTCTCCCTCAATTTGTTGTTTGGATTCCTTCTCATCCTTTGTCTGCTCTCCTTGGCTTTTAGCGCACCTGCACATTGATGCCTCTACAGATACCTGCTCCCATCTGCCTGGACTTCCTGGACTGTGTAAATGAGGTCTTCTCTGCACCATCATTTGCCCAGGACATTCTTGACTTACGAGGTCCTTGTCTCCTTCCTTTATCTTCTCTAAAATTTCAAATTGCTGCCTGTCTTCTTGACCTTCATCATGTTTTGTCTCTCAGAAGTTACACAGAGGAATATTTCTGTTGATATCACACAGGGTGCAGGGACCTACTGCCTCTGCTCATGCAATCTTCTTATTAAATGCCCCAAATTTAAGTGTCCTCCAATTCTCAGAGCATGTAGTTTGGGTGGAGCTGATTATGGCTTTGCATCTGGGAGGACAAATGATGGGGGGAGGGGCTCCTTGAGGCTTATAATACCTAAATAAAGAACTTTAGTGAAGGTATAGGAAGATCAATAATTTCTTTTCTGATGTGCTTTTGCTGTAAGATCAGATTCAAGCATGGAGATTTTGTGTACTCATCTGGAACTTGGAAAAAATTGCTTCCATTTTCAGGTCTCATGATGAGAAAAAATTTCTGGCCTTGATTTATAGATTTGTAAACCATCATCAGGTGTGCTGCAGTGTGAGCCAAGGGCCTTAAGTGAGTTCACCAAGGGACTAGCTAAAGAGTGAGAAAATTTTCCAAGTGGAACTTTTGGGGAAAGTTTAGGCATTTTGTGGTTAGGTTAAAGAAGAAAATCCATAAAGAACAAAAGCAGCGGGGGAGGGGGAAAGATGGCCAAAATAAGTAGGATGATAATAGAGAACTAAAGCTGACAAGGGGCAGAGAGAAAGCTTCAAGAAATATCATGAGAGTTGATATCTAATGAGAGGCCAAGTAAATTTGAACTGAAAACTATTTGGTGATCTTGGCAAAAACCTCCTAAAGAACAGTGAGGAAGGAATGGGAAACTGGGTAATGGAGACATAGCAAATACACAGATTCTTTCACAAAACCTTACTACAGAGAAGGAAAAGGCAAGGAAATAACTGGAGACCAGGAAAGAATCAAAGAAAGTTTTTTTTATAGTAGTTTTCTTCTTATATTTCAATCATAATCCTTCTTTTGTGTGTGGTACTGAGGATTGAACCCAGGAGCATTCTACCTCCGAGCTACACTCTCAGACCTATTTTTTATTCTTTATTTTGAAACAGGGTCTCACTAAGTTGCAGAGTGCCTCACTAAGTAGATGAGGCTGCCCGTGAACCTGGATCCCCCTGTCTCAACCTCCCAAGTACTGTGTAATCCATTTTGAGAGTATTTTTTTAAACTCTTAAGTGATAGTCTGAGACAGAGGAGATTTCTTTTTACTTTTGTGTGTGTGTGTGTGTGTGTGTGTGTGTTTGTGTGTGTTACTGAGGATGGAACCAGGGGCTTTCTAACTCTGAGCTATATTTCCAGACCTATTTTATATTTTATTTGAAAACAGGGTCTCACTACATTGCTGAGAGCCTCACTAAGTTGCTAAGGCTGGTTCAAACCTGCGCAGTCCTTCTGTCTCAGCCTCCAAGTACTGGATTACAAACATATGCAACCAACAGTGGAGCCTTTTAAAGAAAAATTAGTCCATGAAGGCAGAGGCCCTGTGAAAGGAATCATTGTCCCTTGTAAAAGAGGCCAAGAAGCCAAAGGAGTTGTTTTCCCCTCCTGCCCTGTGAGGATGCTGTGAGAAGATACCTTTTATGACAAAGAAAGTGGGTCCTCACTTAATAGCAAATCTGCCATCAGTTTCATTTTGGACTTACCATTCTCCAGAATAGTGAGAAATAAACTGTTTTTTGGTATAAACTACCTAGTTTATAATATTTTGTTGTAGCAATACAAACGGAGCAAGTTGTTTATGTCTTCTTAAGTTATCTCTCACTTTCTTCTCTCTTCCAAGATTTCTCAAATCGCTATGACATTCTCATGGTCTTCCATAAACAGTAGCTAAAATGCTACCTGTCCAGCTTCTCCCTATTCTCCTGTGGCTGATTCTCCAATCCTTTTGTGGATTATATAGAAATGCTGCATTTTGCTGTTTTGTTGTTTGCTTTTTGTTTGATTTTTGATACTGGGTATTGAACCCAGGGCCATGCCATCTCTGAGCTACACTCCCAGCCCCTTTTATTCTTTATTTTGAAACAGGGTCTTGATATATGGCTTAGGCTATCTTTGAACCTGGTATCCTCCTTTCTTAGCCTCCTAAATACTGGAAGAAATACTGCATTTTATTATACTGTGTCAGTGGCTAGAAACATTTTATTGGCTCTGGAGTGTTTCAAGATCTAATAGAATATGCTAAGACCTCTTTTCTGGGACTATCTAAACCAAAATTGAGGAAAGTAATTTATTTGGTGGTGCTTTTTAGGGAGAGTTTTTTGGTACATATAGTCCTGTACACTTCCACACACAGAAAGAAAAAGAGAGGAATTGGGGGAGAAAATAGAGAGAGACAGTCTCAGGCAGGATTCTCACTACTATAATCCAAAATAACTGACCATATAACTTAGAGGAAGAAAGATTTATTTTCTCACATTTTCTTGGAGATTCAGGCTTCAGTCCACATGATATTATGATCTATGACTCTCAGGGCATGGCTGCTGGAAGCAGATAGAGGGAGACAGCAAGCCTCTGTTCTCAAATCATGGAGGTTTGAGGCAGAGAGAGCAAGCAGAGGGGAGAGACCCGTGTATATTCCCGCAGGCCCCATCGCCAGGGACCCCTCCTTAGCCACCAAGCCCTGCTTCTAGCATTATTACCTTATTTCTGTGAGGGCTAGGGGGACACTCTAAATCCAAACCATTACAGAGACAAAAAAGTAGGCATGAGATTTTGAGACCACATTCAAGTGACATTCAAGACCTTGGAGCCAGTCATTTGTTAACAGTCAGTTTTTACTGTGTGCTTGTTGCTAGTGTTTACATCTGAAATGTCACCTGAAGATCCATTTGTTAAAAGCTTACTGCCTAGCTTGGTGCTATTGGAAGGTTATAGAAAATTAAAGAGATCAGGCCTAGTGTAAGGGAGTGACCCAGAGTCATTGGGGGCATATGGCTGAAGGAGATAATGGGACCCTCCCCCCTCCTGTTTCTTTCCTTAACATCCCATCATACGGTAAATGGTTTTGCTCATCTACTCAGCTGCCCCACTCCTGACCTAAAAACAATGTAGTTGATGACCATGGACTGGATCCCACAAAAATATAAGCCTAAATTAACCTTTGCACTTTTAAGTTGATTATCTCAAGTATTTATTCATTTTACAGGAATGGAAAGCTAACTAACACATCTCCTCTTGCTGCAATTATGTCCTTTCTAAGGTGTGACATGTGGTTTTTCATCACTCATAATTTGTAAGTGAAAGGTTTTTTAATTGCACACTCCATTTAGATATATAAGTTAAGGAATATGAAAAGAGGGAACTACTGAAACTATGATTTTTACTAATCCCAAGTCAAGCCAGACTTCACTTGCTTATAAGAATGCAATTTTTTTCTTCCCTTTATATGCAAGCAGAAACTCACTATGGACTTCTTTATTATGTGATTTTTACAATAGAAACATCCCTTATTTAGGACATAGTATTCTCACAGCAGGGAGAGAGAACAACCAATGAACTATGAGATCACTAAACCTTCTGCTGTGCAGGACACACAGATTTATTTGATCAACTAGGTCACATGGCCAAACCTTTGTCAATATGACACAGAGAATTTTTTCTCCCCCACAGAGAAGTCCTACAAATAATATGGTAAAAGACAGGGCCTTAAGACTATTGTTAGAAGGATGATATGAAACTGATAATAAGAATGCAATTAATCAAACCTAGATTTTTTTTTCAGGTTTCTATGTGCCAAAGTTACATTGTTCCTCATTAAACAAACTCATCTACCAAAATTTTACTTTCTTTTAATTTGTCTTATATATAATAGGAACAAAAAATGGACCTGTGCTAAAGATGTTCCAGATTAACTTCCATTGCTAAAAAGGGTCTGATTTGGAACTTGGTTCAATTGTTTAAGTGACAAAAGAAGTGAGCGAACTATGTCAGGCAGTGTGAGGAAAATATATTTATCTGCTTGTCTCATCCTCTTGTAATCAGTCAGTATTTTCCCCAACTTTACCTTAAGCTCTGAGAAAAGGTACCAGGGCAAGGGAGCATGGCATAGCAGTTATACGCACTGTACTTTGAGCTAGATTGCCTTGGCTGAAGTTCTGGATTTATCTTTTTAACCAATATGATGGCAGATGAGTCATTCTTCTCTGAACTTTGACAAAATAATACCTTTGTTATAAGCTTAGAAATAAGCACATCTTTAGTAGGTAAAGAGTTTAAAACAATATAAAACATGAATGTAAATCTTTGTTACCACCATTATAGACACGTAATGTCTTATTTATAACCACATTCCCAGTAGTAAAAGCAATGCCTGTACATACCAGGTCCTGGAAGTATTATGAGACTGACTGCCTGAATGGATAATCTTGTCTCTCAATATATTAGTGTTGCATGTGTGTATGTGTCAGCACCATAGTTATGTATATGTGTGTGTGTGTGAATGTATATGTTTGTATATATCCATATATACAGATATAATTTTGTCTTTATACAGTAAGAGTAAGGCAAAGACATCTAAAATGTAGCAGTAGAAAAAGATTTTCATTTTTAATGCTATGCAGTCATTAATTTTGCAAGATGTCAAGAGCTTAAAGGAAATTATCAGTGAAAAGCCATGGAATCATTCCTATGTAATGGGAGACAAAAGGAAAGAGAAATGGCATTTATTCCTCTTCCCCGTCACTTCAGCTTTATCTCAGCTGCTTACGGAGTGGCACTGAAGCATGTGATTGGCTTTGCATGAGCCTTAAAAATGAAAGAGAAAGGCAACTCTTGGATATTGAAAGTATTGACAATTCAGCAGACTAAAAGAGGAGAATGAAGAACAGTAATAATCATATTTTATTGTAGATAACAATTTCTCTTTACTGTTAGGAAGTTGACAGCCAAGAAGACCAGGGAATATTAAGACATTGCTTTCTGGACTGATGGTTCTCTGAATTCAGTACATATTTCTAGTGTTAGGGAAAGTTAAAAGAGATAATCAATTGTGAATTTTACCAATAGAATAAGTAAATGCTGAACCTAAGTCAGGTGTGTTGGCACATGCCTATAATCTCCGTAACTGGGAGGAGTAACATAGGAAAATTTTAGGTACAAGACCAGCCTCAACAAGTTGTGAGACTCTCATCAACCTAGTGAGACCTTGTTTCAAAATAAAAATAAAATAGCATTGGGGGTGTATAGCTCAGAGGTAGAATACTCAGTGACAAAAAAAAAAAATGCTGAAGCTAGACAGAAACTCTGTTTTTTCTGACTCAGTCCAGTATTCTCTAATTATACTATGATTATTCAGTTTGTCTTAGTCTGTGCTTATTGAGCCTGTTAAGTAAAGAAAAAAAATCACCAAACATAGTAAGCTATATTTGATATTTGAACCTAATGCTACTTACTAAATTTCACAAGAATCTTTTTTCTTATTTTTTTAAAATAGTATTTAAGGCAGAGCAATTGTTAAACTGAAACTCAGTGCCTTCTCCAAATAACTTTATTAAATGTAATAGTGATTAAAGACTCATTTCATAGGCATTCAGTACACAGAGTGTAAGACTGATAACAACCTGAAAAATAATATATCTATTTTTCACTTTTTAAGAAATGTATCGAGAAGAAGGGGCAAAATGGAGGCCACTGAATAGGACATGCATTCCTCGGAGAAGCCCTGGACACCAGATTGGGACAACTTAAGGAGACATTTCCAGTCGTGACTTCCTATCTAGAATACAGGACAGAGAGTGGATAATGGCCACTTTTGAAGAACTTTTGAAGAAATCTTCCCAAAGGTATGCTGCTACGGCTGCGCATGCTCAGAAATTCTGGACAACATGCTGTGTGGGAAAAGTGCTTGGGAGAGAACTGAGATGGTGGTAGTGGTGACAGTGGCGGCGGTGAAGGCCAGTATTTGGGAGAGGCACAGATCTGATCCCATCCACCTTGATCTTTTGAAGAAATCTCCACAAAGGTAGAATGTTACTTCCGCACATGTTCAGGAACTTTGGACAACATGCTGTGTGAAAAGGGTGCTTAGAAGAGAACCGAGATTCCTGTGGCAGCGGCAGCGGTGGCCAGTATTTGGGAGAGGCAGAGATCCAATCCAATCCACCTTAGAATTTAAAGAAATCTCCCTAAAGGTAGACTGCTACTGCCACACATGTTTGGGAATTCTGGAAAATATACTGTGTGGGTAAGGTGTTCAGGAGAGATCTGAGATGGCAGTGGCGGAGGCAGGAGTGGTGGTGACAAGTGTTTGGAGGGGCAGACTGATCCAGTCCAATTCACCTTGAACTTTTGAGGAAATCTCCCCAGAAGTATACTGATCCTGCCCCACATGCTCGGGAATTCTGGACAACATGCTAAGTGGTAAAAGGGTTTGGGGCATATCAGAGGGAGTGCTGCATAGCCAGCTTGAGCTGCCATGCTGTGTGTTCTGGAAGAAATCAGCCCTCATGGGCACAGTGCTCCTCTGCATAGCATGGGAAGCCAGGGTACAGGTAGAGCAGCAGAGCCTGCTTTCTGTAGTGAAGCTGTGGAGGGGAGACAAAATTCATTGCCACCAGGTATTTGGGCTCTCACCTTTTGCAAATGACATGTACTACTCTCTCATATTTAAAAAAAATGGAAGAAAAAAAGGAAACATCTGTAGATGACCTGCTCACAGTAACAGAGACCAGAGCCTGCTGCACAGCAAGGCTGGTGCTGGGGCCTCTGAGTCCAGAATAGGAGCCTTCTGGGTGGTAAGGCTAGTGTTAGGCCTGTGAGGCCAGGATTGGAGACTGCCATGAGGTGAGGACAGTGTTGGGGCTTCTGAAGCTGGGATCAGAGCCTGCCAAGGGGTGAGGCCGGTGCCATGCCGGGGCCATCAAGGCTGGGATCATAGGTTACCGAGTGGTGCGGCTGATGCTGGGGCCAGCAAGGCCGAGGTTGGAGCTTGCTGAACAGTGAGGCTGGTGCCGGGGCCAGCAAGGCTGGGACGGGAGCCTGCTATAAGGCCAGGCCAGTGTTAGAGCTTGTGAGGCTGGGATCATAGCATTTTGGGCGGTGAGGCCGGTTCTGGGGCCAGTGCGCCCTGGATCATAGCCTGCCATGTGGCGAAGCTCATGCTGGGGCCAGAGAGGCCAGGATCAGAGCCTGCCATGAGGCAAGGCTGGTGCCAGGGCCAGCAAAACCGGTGCTGGGGACAGCAAGGCTGGGATCAGAGCCTGTAATGATGTAAGGCCGGTGCTGGGGCCACTGAGGCCAGGATTGGAGCCTGCTGGGCAGTGAGGCCAGTGCCAGAGCCTTTGAGAATGGGATCAGAGCCTGCAACATGGCATCCACAGGGAAATATCACAGAAAATAAAAAATCAGATGCTTTGCCTAATATGCAAAATCTAGGAAGAAATGGGTAATAGGAAATCTAGTTGAAGAAAGGGCCCTATGGAAGAACAATTAAGGTGACCTTTCAGAGTGGATGGGAGGGGGAAGATGGAAACTCTTTAAAGCACATGATGTACTTAAACAAATATATCAAAGTCAATCACTAAATCAAGCATAGGATCAAAGGAGGGGGAGGGACTGGAATGGGGATTGGATAAGGGCTAATTGGGTGCTGTTTGCTTGTATATCCTCACAAGTCTTATATGCCATTGAGATATTTGACTACAATGCACCAATAAAAATATATATAAAAAAGAAATGTATCAAAGTCAAATTTACATATAATAAAGTGTCATATTTTAAAATGTGCAGTTTAATGAGCTTCAGAAAATAGACATAGCCAGGCAACCATTACAGAGAACAAAATATAGGATATTTCTTCTACCCCAGAAAGTTTCCTCAGGTCTCTTCCAGGAAGCCTGTTTCCCCGCCCCATATTCAGTCACTGTTTTTTACAGTTAGCTTCATATGCCACTTTGGCTTGTCCTTCAACTTCATGGAATTTGAATTATGCAGTATGATTGATTACTCCAGCTTTATTTCATTCAACATAATATTTTTGAAATTTTTTTCCAGGTTGTTGCATTTATCAAAAGTTCATTGCTTTTAATTGCTGAGCAGGATTCTAATTGTTTGAATCTATTACCATTTGTTTTTCATTTTCCAAATGATTAAATTTTAACTCTGCATTTATTTGTTATTATGAATAAAGTTTCTCTGAATATTAATTTTGCATGTGTGTAAGTGGTATTGGGGATTGAACTAAGGGACATTCTACCTCTGAGCTACACTCCATCCCTATATTTTATTTGTATTTTGAAATAGAGTCTTACTAAATTACTGTGCACTGGCATAAAATCTGCAACCCCCTGTCTCAGCTTCCAAAATACCAGGATTTTAGAAATGTATCTCTACTCCCAGTTTACAATGTTCCCATATTAAGTTTTTTTATTTGTTTGTTTTGTTTTTTGGTACAGGGGATGAAACCCAGGGGCATTCTCCTCTGAGCTACACCCCTAGCCCTATTTTTTATTCTTTATTTTGAAACAAGGTCTCACTGAGCTGCAAAGCGACTCACCAAGTAGTAGCTGAGGCTGTCTTCAAACTGAAATCCTCTTGTCTGGGCCTCCTATGTACTGAGATTGAAGTTTGAGTGAATTAATATCTGAATGCTAAATTTTCTGATCCATGAAAGTAGTATCTGCCTTCATTTATTTAGACATTTTAAAATTTATCTCAATAATGTTAGAGATTTTCAGTATAAATATTTTAAATACATTTTATTAAATATGTTGCTGAGTATATACTTTTAGTTTAATTAAAATAGTATTATAGCCAGGCATGATGGTACACTAGGCATGATGGTAGTACTAGGATGTTAATCCTAGTACTAGAGAGATGGAGATAGAAAGATCACAGGTTCAAAGCTAACCTCAGTCACTTAGTGAGACTGTATGCAACTTGGTGAGACCTTGTTTTAAAATAAAAAAGAAAAGGACTGGGGTATAGCCTGGAAATAGAATACTCCTGGGTTAATTCCAAGTACCTAAATAAATAAATAAATAAATGACTGTAAGTTAAATTTGTACTTAGTTGTTTTTGCCAGAAAATAGAACTCAAATTTATATTCATAATTTTATTCTCTAAAATATAACTGAAAATATTTTTATGTTTTTTGTAGAATTTTTAACATTTTAAAAGTATAAATAATCATGTTTCATATAAGTAGCAAGAGTTCTACTTTATTTTTCAATACACATGCACTTTTGCATTATAATTTAAATTTTTAGCTAACAATATTTATACATGGATATTGGGTACATTGTGATTATTTAATATATGCACACAATGAATAATCAAATTACGGTAGTAAGCATTTTCATTTCTTAACACATTTATTATTTTTGTAACTCTTGAAGCTTTTGAGTCTCCTCATGTGATTATTTTGAAATATATAATAAATATTTGAATATAATTATAACTAGCCTACTGAGTTATAGAACACTGGAACTGTATATTGTAGATATATATTCTAGAATATACAGTTCCTCTATGAGAGGAGTAGTTGGCAAAACTTTCTCCCATTCTATCTGCACTTTTTTGAGGTTCTTCATAGTTTCCTTTGATTCATAGAAGCTCTTCAGTTTAATGCAGTTCCACATATTGATCTTGCTTTTAATTTCTTGTGCTTTTGGGATCTTTTTGAGAAAGTTCTTACCTGTGCCTATGTATTGAAGTTTTGGGCCTATGCCATCTTCAAGGAGCTGCAAGGTCTCTGCTCTGATTGCAAAGAATTTGATCCATCTTGAATTGATTATTGGGGAGGATAAGAAAGTGTTTTTTTTTCTTCTGTTTTTCTGCATATAGTTAACCAGTGTTGCCAACACCATCTGTTGAAGAGGCTATCTTTTTTCCAGTGAATGATTTTTGGCACCTTTTTAAAAAAATTCATTGGCTATAATCTGTGGATTTGTTTCTTAGTCTTCTTATCTGCACCATTGGTCTATGTGTTTGTTTTTGTGCCAGTATCATGCTGTTTTTATTACTATGGCTTTGTAGTATAGTTTGAAATTAGGTATTATGATGTCTCCTGCATGGTTCTTTTTGCTGAGAACTAATTCTGGGTATTTTTTTTTTGTTCTATATGAATTTAAGGACTGATTATTCTATGTCTGTGAGGAATGACCTTAATGACTTAATGGGTATTGTGTTGACTCTATATATTTTTGGAAGAATAGCCATTTTGATGAGATATGTCCTGCCTCTAAGAGCATGGAAGATCTTTCCATCTTCTAAAATCTCCGATTTCTTTTTTTAATATTTTTAAATTTTCTTTGTAGAGGTCTTTTATCTTTTTGGATAGGTTTATTCCTAAGTATTTTATTTGTGTGTGTGTGTGTGTGTGTGTGTGTGTGTGTGTGTGTGTGTGATATCCTGAGTGGAAGAGTTTTCTGGATTTCTTTTTCACTGAATTTATGGTTGGTACACAGGGAATCTTCTGATTTTTTTTTTCTTTTGGTGGTATGGAAACCCTTCTCTGGGTTACACTCCCAGACTTATTTTTCATATTTTTATTTGGAAACAAGGTCTCTTAAACAAACGAGGGGCTTCAAACCTGCACAATCCTCCTGTCTCCACCTCCCAAGTGTAGAGATTGCAAGCGTGTGCCACCACACCCGTCAAATTTTTTTAAGATTGTTTTTATAGCCAGACACTTTGCTAAATTTGTTGATTAGTTCTATAAGTCTTTCAGGTGAATTTGTTGGTTCTTCTGAGTATAGAATCATGTTATCTGCAAATAGCATAGTTATAATTATTTTTCTATTTATACTCTTTTGATTTCCTTCTCTTGCCTTATTGCTCTGGCTACAGTCTCAATAATGGACATCCTTGTCTTGTTCTTGTTTTTAGGGGAAACTTTTACTGATTTTCCACATTTAATATGATGTTGGCTGTGGGCCTAATGTAATTGCCTTTATGATATTGAGGTATTTTCTTTCTATTCCAATTCTCTGCAGTGCTTTTAGCATGAATGTGTGTTGAATGAGCACAAGTGAGAGTTTATTGAAATGATCATGTGATTTTTATCTTTGGTTCTTTTTATGTGGTGAATTACATAGATTTTTATAAAATGCTAAAATTAATTTTTCAATCTAATTGTATATTATTATTCTTTATCCAATCACATCTTCCCTTTCTCCTACCATCTATTACTTAATTTTATAATTTTATGAGGCCAACATTTTAGTTTCCATGAACTAATAAAAACTGTAGTATTCATCTGTTTATGCATAATTTTTCACCTATAATGATGTCCTCCAGTTTCATGCATGTGCACACAAATGATAATATTTCATCCTTTTTGCAGGTAGATAAAATCCCATTGTGTACATATGCTTTATCCAATGAAAATAAAATCATTGGTACTTGGGATTAAGCCCAGGGACATTCTATCTCTAAACTACATATCCAGTCCATCCATTTTTGTTTTGGGACAGGATGTTCTAAGCTATTTAGGGTCTAAGTTACTGAGTCATCTCAAACCCTTGATCCTCCTGTCTCTTCCTGTAATATACTAGGATTACAAGTTTGTGCCACCATGCCTGACTAGGAAAAAAAAAATCTTATCAAAAAGATACCTGCTCTCCCATGCTTATTGGAGAATTATTTATAATAGCCAAGACACACAAACAACCAAGTTATCAATCAATAGATAAATCAACAAAGTATACAAATATGCTTTATTTTCTTGATTTCTTACACTGTGTAGGAATTTCTGTATATAGTATGTAAAAGTAGTGATAGTGGACATATACCTTTTATGATCTATCACAATTATATATATATATATATATATATATATATGTTAATTTCTTATGGTTTTGTTTTGTTTGTTATCTTTAGATATCTTTTGCAGGCTACAAAATTTTTTTCTATTTGTACATTATTTACATTTATTGTTGTGCCTATTTTATTTTTAATTATTTTTATTTAATACATTTTATTTGTTTTATTTTTCTCACTGACTGATTTTCAAATCTCACTTGACATTTCAATCCTGGAGAAAAATCATGATTCATTAAGGTGTAGTATATGTTATTCAAGATTTTAATTTGACAATACTTTGTTAAGAGCTTTTATGTCTCTTTTAAATTTTCTTTATTTTTGCATTTTAGTCATACATTTTAATGGGGTACAAGATGATAGAGGTATACATGAACACATCACAAATTTAGTCCTTCCCAAATTCCTTCTCCATTCCTTACCCCCTCCCTCCTTCTCATGCTTGGCTTAGTGGTTGACGTTGATATGTTTGTAAATGTAAATTATGCACAATAGAACTATTGCATCATGATTTTATTTTCCTATCTCCAGGCTATAATCCCAGACCTATTTTATACTTTATTTGGGAACAGGGTCTGAGAGCCTCACTAAGTAGCTGAAGCGGGCTTCAAACCTGTGAGATCCTCCTGTCTCAGTCTCCCAAGCGCTGGGATTATAAGCATGTGCCACCATGCCCTGCTCAGCCCCAACTTTTAACAAACACTAATCTGTTTTCCATGTTTATACTTTTTATTATGAACAATAAAATTTAAGTGAAAAAGTAGTATATAACCTTTTAAAATATTTTGACTTATATAGACCTTCGAGATTTATCGAATTGTCCATATTTCTATTACTTTCTTTGTTGAGTAGTATTCATGGTATTGGTATATATTGTTTAGATACTTACTTAATCAGAGACATTTTCATTATTTCCGGGACTTATTTATATTTATAACAAAGTGTCTATTAACATTTTCATACAAAATTTTGCTTGAGTATAAATTCTTATTAATCTGGGAGAAATGCCCAGTAATGTGATTACTGATTCTTATTTTAAGAGTGTTAATTTCTCAAAAAAACTGTATCTTTCTACATGGCTCTCCTATTTTATGTTCCAACAGCAGTGAATAAGATACAATTTCACTACTTCTTTTCCAGAATTTTATAGTCACTCTTTTGCTATTTTGGTTGTTAATACATATTTTGTGATATCTCATTATGATTTTAATTTGCATTTTTCTCATAGCTAACAACTTGAACATCTTTTTCTGTTTTATTTCCCATCCATATGTAAATATTTCCTCATATTTGTTGCTTATATTCCAATTGCATTGTTTGTTTTTACAGTTGATTTCTAAGGATCCTTTATAAATTCTAAGTCTGAGTCAAATACTGAATGTGCCATTTGCAAATATTTCCAGATTTTTAATTTTTTTAAAATGATATTTTGCAGGAGAAAAAATTTGAATTTTAATGAAGTTTAATATAACAAGCTTATCACTTTTTATAGACCATTCTTTGAATCATGTTAAAAAAAAAACATAAAAGTTCAAGCTAGGGAGTATTTGGGATACCAGAGGGACTCCAGATAATGGAGGAGAAACATCAGCAAAGACAGGAAGAAAGGGTAGAGGAGGAAGAAGACTGAGGTTCATTAATGGAAAAGCTACATGCAACTATATGTATACATGTGAATATAGCATTGTTAACCTGTATACGCAGTATGGGAAGGGAGAAAACTGGAGAAGTGGGGATGGCAGGGGCGGAGGGAGGCACCAAGTAGTGTATGAATATATGCTGTTGTCAACATGATCAACATTATGATGTGATACTATAGTGCACCAAATAAAGTTCTAATTCATAAAGATTTTCTTTTTTTTTTCTTAAAAAGTTCTATTGTTTTACATTTAAATCTATGATTTATTTTTATTTAAATTATGTGTGAAGTTTAAGATAAAGTTTTAAAAATTTTTTAACTTTTTATTGGTGCATTGTAGTCATACATCTTAATGGAGTACAGAAGGTAGAGACAGACATTTATGCACACATCACCCAATTATCCCTTACCCATTTCCCTCCCAATTCCCTCCCCCTCCCTTCTTCTCATGTTTGGCTCAGTGATTGACCTTGATAAGTTTGTTAATATATATCATGAGCATTAGAGAATTTCCCTCTTTCCCCATCCCATCCCCTCAGGTCATCTTATTTGCTCATCTATAGTATCCCCTTCTTCATGTAGAGTTCCTCCTATGATTCATTTTCTCCCTAGCTTTCACATATTAGAAAGAGCATCTGATTTATTTTTTATTGTACTGTGATATATGAGATAAAATCTATTATTTCTCTCTTGAATTGATTTTTGCGTTTTTATAAAAAGCAATTAAAGCTGAGTTGGGTGGCACATACCTATTGTTCCAGTACTTGGGATGTTGAGACAGGAGGATCTTAAGATCTAGGCCAGCATCAGCAACTTAACAAAACCCTGTTTCAAAATAAAAAATAAGGATTGGGGATAGTATCTTGCAAATATAATGTTTCTGGTATTGATCTCAAGTACCAAAACCAACAACAACAACAAAAAAGAATCAATTGAATGTACTTGTTTATTTTTAATGCTCTATACTGCCTCTTTAATCAATTTAATTTTCCCTCTGACAAAAAAACACAGTTTAGAGTAGTGTAGTTATATAAAATTTCTTAATATTGACTAGAGATATTTTTTCTAATTAATTATTCTTTCCCTTTTAAAAATAACTCATTCTTGTCTTTTCACTTTTCTGTAAAAGTTTAGAGTGATATTTTCTATATCTTCAAAATACATTGTTAGGATTTTTAATAGATATATAGAATTTTTGTAATTCTTTTCTACCTTGTTAATATGGTAGATTACATAGATTGTCTTTCAAGCATTGAATTCCTAAAATGAATTGGTTAAGATACATAATTCTATTTATAAATTATTGGCTTTTTTTTTTTTTGGTGGTACTGGGGATGGAACCATTTACCTCCGGGCTACACTCCCAGACCTATTTTATATTTTATTTGGAAACAGGGTCTATTAAGCCAGCAAGGCTGGCTTCGAACCTGAGTAATCCTCCTGTTTCTGCCTCCCAAGCACAGGGATTACAAACTTGCACCACTTCTATGATTTGTTTACAACTTTTATAGCCACGCCCATAAAGAATATTAGCTTGTAGAATCCTTTCTTCCTCTTGCTTTTTTTACTTTCTTTTCTTCTTTATCTCCTCTTTCTTCTGTTGTGTTTTATTTTCTTTGCCTTATTTTGGTCTTAGGATAACACTAGCTTTATAAAAACAATTAAGAAATCTCTCCTTTTCTGTAAGAGATTTAAAAGACTAATGTTAATTATTCTTTAAACATTAGACCATTTGGTAGAATTCTTCTGTGAGACAAGCTTGAAGACACTTTTTTTGGTATTTCAAAATTCTAAATTGTTTTCTTAATATTTTTAAATCTATTTATTCTGGGACCACTAGATACTATGTTGATTTTAAAGACTTCATGATTACTGAGAGTTATACTTCTCTTCAGAAAGGCCATGATAGGAAAGAGAGAACTCTGGCGCAGGTATAACTTTACTTTTTTCACTTTATACTGGTGTATACTTACCCTTTTTCAATAGCATTTTTTCAATTTTTCTTTTCTTTTTTTCTTCCTTTTAATTAAAATGGCATCTTGGAGGCACAATGTAAAAAACAGATAAAATAAGTAGTGGATTTGTAAGGTCTATATTTTGTGTTTGCTCCTGAGATCCCTGTTTGAAATGAACAGGCTCTGTGGGACATTCATACTAACTAGTAGCCTTGATTTAGGGAAACAGAGCACCTGAGTAAGCCAGAGGCCTACACTCTAGAATCCCCTCTGCCACACACTTTCTGTGTGACATCAATGAAGTCTCCTAACTTCCCTAGATCTTATTATCCACTCCATAAAACAAGGCATTAAAATTGATCTGACTTTCATAGCTAGAATCAAACACTTAAACTTACATGGAATATTTTGTTTGTGAATATGTACATGTGCTACTTGATAGAATATCCAGAAAATTTAAACCAAATTTGCAGTAAATTCTATTTGCTAGAAAATGGTTAGGGAACATGAAACTAGAAATTGTTTTTTCTTTCATTTCTAGTTCTAAAAACTTGATTTAAGTGATTATGCTATAAATATGATTTTGACTTGCTTTTTATTTATTATTATCTTATTCCAATAGTAGCCTGATAACATAGTAGGGTTGCTACTTTTATAGGGAAGAAAGACTGTACATTATGTGTCCAAGATAAATAGATATTTGTTTCCAGAGAAGCTAGAAAGTGAACTCAAGCCTTGGGACTCAGATCCAAAAGTTTTTTTTTTTTTTTTTTTTTTTTAATCTCATATTGCTGCCCCAATGGCCTTCATGTAAGAAAGGTTTGAGGTTTGAGGATAATTTTCTACTAAAACAAGCTATGGTCTTCAACTTAGTGTCATGTAGTGCTAACATATATTCTAGGCCAATTATTCCAACTCAGAAGGAAGAAGAAATTCTTTAAACTTATTCCTAAATTGAAATTAAAACCACTCTACTCCCAGGCGTGGTGGTCTCAGCCTCCAAGCATTTGGGAGGCTGAGACCAGAGGATCGCGGTTCGCGAACAGCCTCAGCTATTTAGTGAGGCCCTCCGCAACTTAGTGAGACCCTGTTTCAAAAATAAAGAATAAAAAATGGGGCAGGGGGTGTAGCTTGGAGGTCGAATGCCCCTGGGTTCCATTCTCAGACCCACAGAAATAATACAAAACAACAACAACAACAACAACAACAACAACAACAACAACAACCACCCACTCTACTATCTAGAGTGTAGGGAGTCAGTATAAAACCTGTATCAAAAATTTTAGGAGTTATTCTAAGAAATAGGCTTTTTAAAACTTTATTTGAAAATGTATTTTAAGCCCGGAGTGGTGGCGCACACTTGTAATCTCCGCGCGCTTGGGAGGCGGAGACAGGAGGATCGCGCAGGTTCGAAGCCAGCCGCTCTGGTTTAAGAGACCCTGTTTCCAAATAAAAATATAAAATAGGTCTGGGAGTGAAGCCCGGAGATAGGAGGGTTTCCAGGAACCCCAGTACCACCAAAAAAAAATAAATTAAATATTAGCCGGGTGTGGTGGCGCACGCTTGTAATCCCCGCGCTTGGGAGGCAGAGACAGGAGGATCGCGCAGGTTCGAAGCCAGCCTTGCTGGCTTAAGAGACCCTGTTTCCAAATAAAAATATAAAAATAGGTCTGGGAGTGTAGCCCGGAGGTAGAAGGGCTTCCAGGAAGCCCAGTACCACCAAAAAAAAAAAAAAAAAGAAGAAGAAGAAGAAGAAAATTTAGTTTAAGAAAACTACACTGTTAGGAATTACTGTACTTTTTGGTAATCATTTTCATGCTACAAATACTGTTTCCTAAATTTCTAACCACTTGGCTTCTACATCATCAAAGAACACTATCTCTTACAATAAGTAATGAGAATTATTGTAATGTATAAACACTATTTTCAATTTTGAAAGTAAAACTGAAAGTCCAAGAGAGGTGGCGAGAAAACTGTATTTCATCACTTTGGTATTATTGCTTCTAAAAATCATTAGATCTGCTCTTAAAAGTACTCAGAAAATAAGTGACATAATCTAAAAATCTACCATACTATACTAGATTCCTAAAGTTGTTTATAAAAAAGATTTTGCTGACAAGAATATTTTTCCCTCTCTTCAGAATTTAGCTCAAAACTGCATCCTGCTGAGTGAACTTCACAAGGAATTAAAAAACACAAATTCAGATTTACAAAAGAAACTATTCAGAAGATGTGCTGTGTGAAATATAAACATCAAAAGAGTAAAGTTACTGAATACACTGAAAGGTTTTTTTAATGAGTTCTCTTTATTCATCAGAAGACATCTATGATTTCCAATTAGAAGTTAACAGAAAAAATTTAATAACTGCTTTCACAATGACAACTTGAGAAAGTCAGTTGCATAGTAAGCCAGCCTATCTGTGTTCCACATAAAGTTTCTGAAATAATATCTATGTATGAATATTCTGTACCTATTTCAGATAAGATTATTTGTATTATTTATACTTTAAGTAAAACATAAGTCTACTTTTGTTTGTTTTTATATTTTCAAGAGTATTGTGAACTAAGGTAACTAACTTTTAAAGATAAGATTCAAGATAATCAGATGTGAATATATACAATTGTCCATAAGAAATTGTCATAGTTCACAGAGCCATTTCCTCTAAGCTTCATCCTGATAAAGAAAGTGTAACTGCAGTTGCCTTTAAGCTAAATAAAATCTCATGCTTCAACTGACATCTGGTAAGTGGGAAACTGGGCAGCCTTTTGAGCAATGGAATCTGAACTTCAGTGAGTAGAGGTCACAGTGAGTCCAAATCTTTTCAAATTCTTTTGGCTTCATTCAGTATTCAGAAATTCATCACAGTGCAACTATTGTTGTTGCTGTTGCTCAAAAGCTTCCCTAAAGATGCATGCCAATATTTGTGGGAAAAGTTAGTAATCTTCCTAGCTCAGAAGAAACAGGAAGACAGTTTCTTAGAACTGATAGAAGAAAAAAAAAAAACTACCCAAAGTTTTTATTAAGAATTTGTCTATTTTCATCTATTGTGGTAACATTTTTAATATTTTTTAAGAATACATTTTGATATTATTAAGTATATTTACATTGCTGTGGAACAGATCTCCAGACCGTTTTCATCTTGTAAATTTGAAACTCTATGTCCATTAAATAACATTTTTCTCGATATCCTAAGTGAACCCTCAGTAACCACCATTTAATGTTCACTTTCTTTTAATTTTACTACTGTAAATTCCACATACAAGTGGAATCATTTAATATTTGCCTACTTGTAGCTTATTTTACTTATGATAATGTTCTTAGGGTTCATTTACACTATAACACATGACAAGATTTTTTTCCTTTTTAAAGCTTAATAATATTTTAGGTCTATATCACATTTTGTTTCTTCAGTCATCCATTATTTAATATTGGAGTGCATCTATCTCTTGGTTATTGTAAATAGTGCTGCTCCAATTTTTAATATTACTTTTTAAAATTTATTCTTGTTTTGTCTTACACTAAAGCAATTTTCAGAAAAGAATGTTTGGTTAGGCCGGGTGTGGTGGCGCACGCTTGTAATCCCCGCGCTTGGGAGGCAGAGACAGGAGGATCGCGCAGGTTCGAAGCCAGCCGCGTGTGCTGGCTTAGGAGACCCTGTTTCCAAACAAAAATGTAAAAATAGGTCTGGGAGTGTAGCCCGGAGGTAGAAGGGCTTCCAGGAACCCCAGTACCACCCCCCCCAAAAAAAAATGTTTGGTTAGTTGGTTAGGAGTTTTGCTGTAACACTTACCAAAATAGTAAACATACATCACAGTTAGATATAGAATGTTTCCTAAAAACTTATTTACTAATATTCAGAATTGCTATAGTTAAGTCACAAGAATTTTCAGTTTTGCAGTAGGTAATGGATTTATCTGGGTGGTGGCCTGAGATGGTAGGGTGTGGCTGGAGAAGGGTCCCTGGGCTGCAGCCTTGAGGATGTAAGGTTCCTCCTCCCCTCGCTCTCTTTCTTGTTTCCAGCCTATATAATGTGCAGACAAAGCCTTGTGATCTCTTTCCCCACTTCCCACTGCTATACTCTGAGATCTGCAGTTTGTATTCTCACCTGGACTGAACCTGTAACTGTGACCAAATAAAATCCTCTTTCCTCCAAATTATATGGTCAAGCCCTTCAGATTATGGCTGTGAGCATGCTAATACATGCACATAAATTATAATAAACGAGTTATTTTCCAAAAAATAACTAAGAGGTAAACATGGCGCACGAGAGAAAATGATGGGAATTTAGAGTGAGAAATAAATTGAAAATCATTTGGAATGAGAGGTGTTTATATAGATTTGCATATGTTTATATAGAATGAGAGTCTTTGGGCCCTAAAAATTATGAGTTAGATAGGACTTTACAAGGCATAAGACTTTGAAATATTATACTATCAATTTAAGGTGTTAACAAAAGTGTCCAAGCCTGTGTAAGAATGAAAATTATCTGACCAAATCTCTGTTCTGATTATGCAAGAAAAATGTCCTTTGATAATGTCTACAATTTTGTATATTTTCACATAATTTTGATGTTTGAATTTGAAAAACTGAGCTGAAAAATCAACATAAAATTAGTCTTAGTTGCACCAGGTATTAATCAGAATATGGAGGAAATTAAATTCACTGTTTGTGAAAATGTAGCACAGTACAATCTTGGAAAAGGATTTATCAGCCACATAAAATGATACATATCTGCCATATGACCCAGGCATCCCATTTTTTAGAAATACATCCAAGTACAATGAATTATATGTTCACATAGGGCTTATCTATAAAAATTCTAGCATATGTATATATTTCTAGCATATATGTCTCTATATAAGTGTGTGTGTGTGTGTGTGTGTGTGTGTGTGTGTATTCATCTCCTCAAACTGGAAATGATCAAGATATTCATCAATAATGATGAATGCATAAACAAAACAGGGTTATGCAGTAAATGCATAAACTAAACAGGGTACTGCCTCTCAATGAAACTTTAATTGGAAATAAGTAATATACTATTATGCACATACTATTAAGCTTTAGTAGTGATAACTATAACATGAATGTCTGTAAAAATCATTACAGTGAATTAGAGAAACTTTTAAATAGCATGCAATATGATTAAATTGATATCAAATTTCAGAAATTATAAATTAAATCTAGTGAAATAAAACAGATTAATAATACCCTGGGGCAGAAAGAAAAGAAGTAATTAGATACAAAAAGATATAAGAATATTTCTGGATTAAAAAATGTTTATATTGATTGTGGTATGGAATCCACTGATATATACACATGTCCAAACTAAAAAAAAATCATATATGTTAGCCAGGCGTGGTGGCACATGCTTGTAATCCCTGTGCTTGGGAGGTGGAGACAGGAGGATCGTGCAGGTTTGAAGCCAGCCTCACTGGCTTAAGAGACCCTGTTTAAAAGAAAAATAAAAATAGGTCTGGGAATGTAGCCCGGAGGTAGAAGGGTGTCCAAGAAACCCAGTACCACCAAAAAAAAAAAAAAAAAAATCATATATGTTAAATATGCAGTATTTATTATACTTAAAAATAAAAAGGTAAATAAATAATGTACTGACAAATGCCAACCTAAGCACCTAATTTAAATTGAGCATTTAAAATAGGATAATTCATTAAAAGAAAACTAGTAATGCAAGATTTACTACTGAAACAGGCTAAATACCAATCACATGAAACTTGAAAAAGTAATTTTATGCTTTACAGAGAAGAACAAATATCAAGAATACACAAAAGAGAACTAAACATTTATTAAGAAGTATTCTTTTTGCATGCTATCAACATTTATTGTTGACATCTTTTAATTAAAGTATCTCTAGTACCTCCTCTCCAGTTGAGATCTGTGAATTAGTACTCTCTAAATATAATTAACATTTATAAACAAATAAAACAACACAAAGAACTGAATGAAAACCAGATAACCAAGTGAGAAATTAAAAAAAAAGAAAAATCTGACCAATACACACATTAAAAAAAAAAAGATTGCCTTCTCATACTTCCTATTTCTTCCATCCTTTATTCAAACCAGACTCCCAGTGCAGTGGATAGGGCCACCCACATTCAGGGAAGTGCTGCTCCCTCAATGGGTTGATCCACATGTGAATCAGGTCATCAACACACCCCAAAGTCACATAATCTTGGGTTTTCTTCATTCAGTCAAAATTGTCTTAATCTGGATTATTTTATTCAGACAATCCAGACTGACCATCTCAGATACACTGGAGAAAAGACAGCCTTTTAACAAGAGACTGAGAAAACTGGATATCCATGTATTGAGAAAGACATTAGACAACTTTCTCTTAACCTGCAAAAGAGTCAACTCAAGATGGATCTAAGACATAGAAATTAGAACAGAAACTTTAGAGTTAATTAGGAGAGGGCCTAAGACTAACTCTCCAACATACAGGCACAGGTAAAGTTTTCCTCAATAAGAAACCTCCAGTTTAAGAAAGAAAACTGAGAATCAATAAATGGAATGGCATTAAATTGAAAATCTTCTGCACAGCAAAGAAAATAAGTCATCGAGAATCTGAAGAGAGAACCTGCAGAATGAGAAAAAATTTTTGCCAGAAACTCCTCTGTTAAAAGAATAATACTGCTCGGCGTGGTGGTGCATGC
Organism: Muscardinus avellanarius; assembly: GCF_963383645.1. NCBI lineage: Eukaryota > Metazoa > Chordata > Mammalia > Rodentia > Gliridae > Muscardinus > Muscardinus avellanarius. The sequence goes on along the minus strand of NC_137794.1, from coordinate 66,902,004 downwards.
TTGTAATCCCTGCGCTTGGGAAGTGGAGCCAGGAGGATCTTGCAGGTTTGAAGCCAGCCGCGCTGTCTTAAGAGACCCTGTTTCCAAATAAAAAAAAGTATAAAAATAGGTCTGGGAATGTAGCCCAGAGGTAGAACCCCAGTACCACCACCAAAAAAAAAAAAAAAAAAAAAAAAAAAAGAATAAGAATATTAATAATATACAAATAATTTAAAAAATTAACACTAAAAAAGTAACAAAATAAAAATATGGGCAATTGAACTAAATTGCAATTCTCAAAAGAAGAAATAAAAATAGAAAATAGATATAAAAATGTTTGACATTCTTAGCAATTAGGGAAATGAAATAAAAAACTATATGGAGATTCCATCTAACTACTTTTAGTATGACAATCATAAAGAATACAAAAAATTATACATCCTGGTGAGGATGTGGGAAAATAGGAACTCTTGGGGAAATAGGACACTGTTGGTAGGAGTGGAGTTCAGTGTGGAGGTTTCTAAAAAGGCTAGGAATGGAACTACCATATGACCCAACTATAAATAGATAGATACTAGCCAGGTGTGGTGGCACACACTTGTAATACTTGGAGGCTGAGACAGGAGGATCACAGGCTTGAAGACAGCTTCAGCTATGTAGCAAGGCCCTCCCCATTTTGGTGAGACACTGTTTTAAAGAATAAAATAGGGCTGAGGGTGGAGCTTGGAGGTAGAATGTTTCTGTTCTCAAACACCAGTCCCACACAAAAAAAAAAAAGAATAAAGAAAAGAACAGAAAAGAAAAGAACAGAAAAGATAGATATTGATACAAGAGAAAGATACTAAGGAGTCAGAATACTATAGTGACACATACCCATGTTTATAGAGCATAATTTAAAATAGCCAAATTATGGAAACAACCTAATTGGTTCTGTCCATCATCTGTCCATCAAAAGAGTAATGGATACTGAAAATATGGTATATATATATATATATATATATATATATATATATATATATATATATATATACAGTGGAACTTTAATCAGCAATAAAAAGCCACAAAATTATGGTTTTTTTTTTTTCGGGAAAGTGAATTAAACTTAAAAAATTATATAAAACAGGACTGGCTAGTCTCAGAAAGGAAAGGGCCCAATGTTTTCTCTCCTATGTGGAAGCTAGAGAGGAAACAGGAAACAAAAGGGACTTTAAATAATTGAGAAGAGTGACCCTTATAATAGTGGAAGTAGAAGGAGAGATGTGAGGAGGGGAAAATAAAAAAAAACCGATGAAAGAAACGATTCAAATTATGCTATGCCCATGTGTGTATGGGGAAGGCCGTAGAGGGTAGGACCTGAAGGGAAACACACCAAGACATGTGTGCATGTTTGCTTATATAACTGTGAATCTCATTAAAGTGTTTAAGTACAATGGGCCCATAAAAGAATTTAAAAAGTTAATAAAAATAAATAAAATTCAGTTCTGTTCATGTATGACTCTATCATTCTGTACCTAAATGAGGTATAAATGCAATGTATCAATACATTTTTTAAAAGATATAATTGAGAAAAATTCTATTTCTGGCATATTTACTATAAACACTTAAATATTCCTGATAAAATATACATATTTTTCTTTCAACATTAATTGTAACAGAAAATATCAGAAACATCTTAAGTGTCCATCTACAAAATAAATGAATTTTAACATATTGTCATGGATAAAATTAACTAGATATATCAATAAGCATGAATAAAAAGTAAGTCAATTAAAAATTTAAAATACTATATGAGCATTGTGGTACTAACACTATATATGTTTTATGCATAACAGATTTATTGTTAAAATGTAAGATATACTGACTGGGCTTTGTGATGCATACCTGTAATTTCAGTACTTGAGAGGCTGAGACAGGAAGATTTGCAGGTTCAAGCCCAGCCTCAGAAACTTAGTGAGACCCTCAGTAAGTTACTGAGGCCCTGTTTCAATATAAAAAGTAAAATAGGGATGGAGGTGTAGTTTAGAGATAGAAATCCCTTGGGTTCCATTCCTAGAACTCATACACATGTAGGATAAACATACACTTTAAAATGATAAACTGCACACCGGGCATGGTGGCACACGCTTGTAAACCCCGCGCTTGGGAGGTGGAGTCAGGAGGATCGCTCAGGTTTGAAGCAGAGACCCTGTTTCCAAACTTAAAAAAAAAAAAATTAAAAAAAAAAAAAAAAAATATATATATATATATATATATATATATATATATATATATATATATAGTAGGTGTTCGGGAGTGTAGCCCAGAGGTACGAGGGTTTCCAGGAACCCTTGTACCACCAAAAAAAAAAAAAAGAAAGAGAGAGAGAGAGAGAGAGAGAGAGAGACCCTGTTTCCAAATAAAATATAAAAATAGGTCTGGGAGTGTAGCTGAGAAGGGTTCTATCACCAGTACCACCAAAAAAAAAAAAAAAAAAGGCAAATTTATAATGTTCTCTATATCTTGCTTTGGACTGAATGAAAGTCTATGCCTCTCCAAAATTTATATGTAGAAATTTTAGTCCCCAATGCAATGGTGTTTGGAGTTAGAGGCTTTGAGAGTTAATTAGCACATGAAAGTCGAGCCCTCATGACATGGGATTTGTGCCTTATAAGAAGACAGGAGCTGGCTTGTTCTCTTCCTCTCTGTTTCACCATGACAGGGTATAAATATTGGCTATCTACAACCCTGGCACCCTGATGAGGAGTTTCTAACTTCTAGGATTTTGAATATTTGTTTTTTAAATCAGCCCATGGTATTTATTATATCATGGTGAACTAACAAAACACATCTAGGAAGACAAAAATTGCATTGAAATAGAACATGTATTCTTTTTCATTTCTTAAGAATAATTTTAAACATCTCAATCCAGACTGACAGAGGAATTTGATTAGAACTGGGAATAAACTCTGGGGAGAGTTCACAGAATAACATCAAGTGAATGGATTAGGATCTATATCTATAATATTGTAGTTTTAAAATAGTAAATAGTTTTGCCGGGCATGGTGGTGCACACTTGTAATCCCAGCGCTTGGGAGGCCGAGACAGGAGGATCACAGGTTCAAAGCCAGCCTCAACTACTTAGTGAGGCTCTCAGCAACTTAGTGAGACCCTGTTTCCAAATAAAGTATAAAATAGGTCTGGGAGTATAGCCTGGAGGTAGAAAGCCCCTGCATTCCACCCCCAGCACCACCAAAAATAAATAAATAAATAAATAAATAATAAAATATTAAGTTTTTTCTTCACTTACTCCTGTTTTCATGTCTGATTGCTTAATGCTGTAAAAACAAAAATAGCAATGTGGGAAGTATAATTACTTAGGGCAATTTTACAGTATATTGACCCTACAAAAGATTTGTGACATTTTTAAAAATATTTGCTTATTTTTCTAATTCAGTGTATAAGATTATATAGGTGGTAAAGTTAAGGAATATTTAAGTACCCAGTACTCCCCAACATGTATGATAAACATACTCTTATGATAAGGATACCTAACTACCTTAGGTAGTTAACTTTATCTTAACTAGTTCTTAACCTTGTAAAAAATTCTCAAGCTCACTATACTGTACTTTTTTGTTGTTTTTATTTTTCTGCAAAATGCAAAGTTTGGACTGACTAAATTTAAAATTTTTACTTTAAGATTAAATAGTAGTGTTGGCCCAAAGGCAATCATTATTCTATCTACTATAGTAACACAGTCACATTGTAACAAAACTTCAGGATGTCTAGCTTAATACCTCAGATTTTATTTTCTGACCTTAGCTCATGATTCTATAAAGCATTACATTTGTTTTTTCAACTAAAGGCTTGATGCAGAAACTTTACCTGAATGCAATTTAAAATATACAAATATATTTTTTCAAGCAAAAGAATCATGTACTAAAGATTTAAGCATGAACCAGCTGATTTGCAGGCTATTCAGGGAATTTAGATACGTTTTAAAATTTGGTCACAGCATGAATCTGCCTTCTCCAAACTGTGTCCCATTGATGCATCATATTTAATTGACTTTAAAATAAATGTTCTTTTTGTAAGCGCCTAGCTGGCAAGAAATTAAACAAAATCAATTATAGCCATACCACATTTTATTGTGTTTCCCTTTATTGTGTTTCACATATACTGTGGGGTTTTTTTGTTTCTTTGTTTTTTAAAAAATTAAAGTTTTGTGATAATACTGCTTTGAGCAAGTCATCTGATACCATTTTTTTCTATCAGTATGTACTCACTTTTTGTCTCTAACCATTTTGGCAATGGTCTCAATTTTTAATTTTTTTCTTTTTTTTTGGTACATTGTAATTATACATTAGAACGAGGCTTTGAGTAATAGAAACATACATGCACACAACACTAATTGTTTTTTCCTCTGGATCCTACGTCTTCCCTCCTATCCCCATACATAATATTGCAATTGATATTGATAACTTCATATATGAACATAGCATTATTTGAATACTTTTCTTCATTAAGTGTCTCCTTTCATCTCCATGTTTCACTTCCCCAATCCTCTTTCATCATGATTTACCTGTGATGATGATCTGTGGTCAGTGAATGATCTCTGATGTTACTATTGTACTTGTTTTAAGAGGGCATGAACTAGGCCCATATAAAATTTAAGACTCAATTGATGACTGTTGATAGAATGCTCACTAGTTTGCCTACTGGCCATTCCCAATCTCCTTCTCTGCAGGTCTCCCTATTCCTTGATAGACACTATTGAAAGTAAGCCAACTGATAGCCCTACTATGGCCTCTAAGTATTTAAGTGAAAGAAGAATCACATATCTCTCATTTTAAATCAAAATCTAGAAGTAGTTAAGCTTAATAAGAAAGAAATATGGAAAAATGAGAGAGGCTAAGAGATGGACCTCTTGTGCCAGGCAGGCAAGCTCTGAATATGAAGGAAAAAGTTCTTGAAAGGCATGGAAAGTGTTCTTCCAGTGAAAATACTAATGACAAGAAAGCCAAATAACCTTAGTGCTAATAAGGAGGGAGTTTTAGTGCTCTGTACTGGAGGTCAAACTAACTCCCAGATTCCAAATCCTAATCCAGAGCAAGGCCCCAATACTCTTCACCTCTGTGGAAGCTAAAAGAGGCAGGAAAGCTACAGAAGGAAAACTTGAAGCCAACAGAGGTTGGTTTGAGATACAAAAGGAAAGTAATTTCCTTTGTAAAATCTAGGTGTAAGGTAAAACAGCAGGTGCAGAAGCAGAATCTACAGCAAGGTATGGAGAAGATCTAGGTAAGATAATTGGTAACAGTGACCACCCTAACCAACATCTCAGGGTAGATGAAGCCTTATATTGGAAGAAGATGGCGGGCTTTCATAGCTCTAGTCAAGTCAATACCTGGCTTTAGGCTTCAAAGAAAAGACTAATGTGTTTGTGTTTGGGGTTGATAAAGCTGGTGTCTGCAAGTGAAAGCCAACACTCATTTACCATTCCAAAAATTCTAGGGTCCTTTCAGTTTCTACTAAATCTGTACTGTCTATGCTCCGTAAATGGAACAACAAAGTCTGCATCTATTGACAACATGATTGACTGGATATTTAAAGTATTCACTGCTGAGAACTACTACTAATAAATTGGATACTTTCAAAAATATTAGTGCTCATTGGCAATGCACCTAGTCATTCAAGACCTTTGATTGGTATATATAATGAAAATAATGTTTATTTTTTCATACTTGCTTACAAAACATCCATTATGCAGCACAAGGAATAGGAAATAATTTTAACTGTGAAATCTTGTTATTTAAGAAGTATATTAAGTAGGCCTTTTCTGCCACAGAAAATGATTCCTCTGGTGGATCTAAGTAAAGTAAATTGAAAGTCTGCTGGAAAAGATTCATAGTTCTACCTGGCATTAAGAACATTCATAATTCCTGGGAGGAGGTAAAGATGTCAACATTAACTGAAATTTAGAAACAGTTAATTCCAGTCCTCATGAAAGAGTTTAATAAGTTCAAGATTTCAGTAAAGAGAGTAACTGTGGATGTGGTGGAAATAACAAGAGGACTTGAACTGAAATTAAAGCCTGAAGTTGAGGCTATATTACTGTAATCTCCTCATAAAACTAATGAGGAAGGAGTTGTTGCTTCTTTAATGGGTGGATAAGTAAAAAAAAAAAAGTGGCATCTTTGGATGGAACTTACTCCTGTTAAAGATGGGATGACAATAAGAACTTAGAAATTGAGTTCAGTTGACAAAGCAGCAGCAGGGTTTGAATGATTACCTCCAGTTTTGAAAGAATTCCCACTGTGGGTAAAATGCTATCCAACAGTGTTGCGTGCCATAATGAATTCTTTTGTAAAAAGAAGAGTCATAGAACATGATGAACTGTATCGTTGTCATTTAAATTTTTTTTATTCTTATGTGTATCATATTGAAAATGGCAAACATTCAGACTGTGCTTGGTGCCCTCTCCCTCCCCACTTTCCCTTCCCTGCTTCCCCTTCCTCCCTTCCAGCAATGAGTGTCCAGGTTGACCGTGCTGCATTCATACGTATACACATATTCAAATGTAGCTCCTCTATTAATCAACCTCAGCCTTCTTCATAGCCTACCCTTCCATTCTTGCTTTGCTGAGGTTTCCCCTGAATTATCTGTAGTCTTTCTGGTATCCTCAATCCTCCCTAGTTTGGGCTTATTAGAGAAAACATATGTCTCTTCTCTTTTAGTTCTTTGGCAGATCTCACTGAGCATAATGTTCTCCTGGTCTTTCCATCTTCTTGCAAATGACATGATTTTCTTCTTCTTTATTAGTGAGTAGAATTTCATTGTGTATATTTCCCATAATTTTGCAATCCATTCATCTGTTGGAGACCTAGTTTGGTTCCATATTTTGGCTATTATGAATTGTGCTGCTATGAACATGGGTATGCATATGTTACTGTAGTTCTCTGATTTCAACCCCCTTGGAAAGATGCCCAGGAGTGGTATAGCTGGATCATATGGTGGATCCATTTTCAGTTTTCTAAGGAATCTCCACACTGATCTCCATAGTGGCTGAACTACTTTGCACTCCCACCAACAGTGTAAAAGAGTTTCTTTTTCCCCACATCCTCACCAGCATTTGTTGTTGATTTCTTTATGCTTGCCACTCTGACTGGGGTTAGATGGAATATCAGTGTAGTTTTGATTTGCATCTCCCTGATGGCCAATGATGTTGAGCATCTTTTCATATATCTATTGGACATTTGTATCTCTTCTTTTGTAAAGTGTCTATTCAATTCAGTTGCCCATTTCTTGACTGGGTCATTTATTTTGCTAGGGTAGAATCTTTTGAGCTCTTTGTATATTCTGGATATTAGCCCTCTATCAGAGTGGTGACTAGTAAAGATCTTCTCCCATTATGTGGGCTTCCTCTTTAGGTTCTTGATGGTTTCCTTTGATAAGAAGACACTTTTTAATTTGATGCCATCCTACTTGTTAATTCTTGCTTTAATTTCCTGCAATTTGGAGGTCTTGCTGAGAAAGTTACTGCCTGTGCCTATATGTTGGAGTGTTGAGCCTATGCCCTCCTCTAATAACTTCACAGTCTCAGGTCTAATTTCTTTGATCCATATCGAGTTGATTTCTGTGCATGGTGAGAGGTAAGAATTTAATTCATCTTTCTACAAATGTATAGCCAGTTCTCCCTGCACAATTTGTTGAAAAGGCTGTGTTTTCTCCAGCATACAAGTTTGGCCCCTTTGTCAAATATCAGTTGTATAGGTGTGCGGGTTTGTTTCTATATCTTCTATTCTGTTCCATTGGTCAGTACACCTGTTGTTGTGCCAATACCATGCTTTTTTTTAATGCTACTGTTTTATAGTATAATATGAAGTCTGGAATTGTGATGCCTCATGCATGGTTCTTATTGCTGAGGATTGCTTTGGCTATTCTGGGTCTTTTCTTTCTTCATATAAAATTTATGACTGATTTTTCTAGATCTATGAAGAAAATCATTGGTATTTTGATAGGAATGGCATTAAATCTGTAGATCACTTTTGGAAGAATGGCCATTTTAATTATATGTATTCTGCCTATCCATGAGCAAGGGAGATCTTTCCATCTTCCAAGGTCTTCTTAAATTTATTTCTTCAATGTTTTATAGTTTTTCATTGTAGAGGTCTTTTACATCTTTGGTTAGGTTTATTCCTAGGTATTTTATTGGTTTTGAGGTTATAGTGAATGGAATTGTTTTCTTTATTTTTTTCATTGTGGATTCAGTGTTGGAATATAGAAAAACAACTGATTCCTTTAGATTGATTTTATATTCTGAAACTCTGCTGAATTGGTTAATTATCTCCAGTAGTCTTTTGGTTGAGTTATTTCGATTTTCTAGATAAAGGATCATGTCATCTGCAAATATATTGGTGTCTTATTTTCAAAAGATTTTTATAGCTACTCTAGCCTTCAGCAGCTACTACGCTTTTAGTCAGTAGCCAGCAACATTGAGGCAAGACTTCCACCAGCAAAAAGATAATGAGTTTCTGAAGGCTCAGGGAAAGCTTAATAATGATGTCCATCATTTTCTTTACACATAATGCTATTGCACAACAACATAGTGTAAACCTAAGTTTTATTTGCATTTGAAACAAAAATAATCCTGCAACTTGCCCTACTGTGATATTTGCTCTTTTGTGGTGATCTGGATTCAAATGCACAATATCTCCAAGGTATGTATACATGTTTCTTATAACAAAATAAATTTTAGAAAAACTTAATTTTGCCATAAATGTTTTTATGATTTTCCCTAAAACTCAAAAAGTTCAAGATACTTTAGATAATAGGAATTGAGTATTCAATAACTTGGTATAAATAGAAAGCCTGAATTTTATAATTTCTTTTAATGAGGCATGAATCACATTAACTTTAATGATATAATTTCAAAGATAGAGTTGCACATAACTTGATAGTCTGATGCTGTTAAAAACTAATATTTTCCAAATGTCTTGTAACTCTTGTGTACTCTAACCATAATCAGCTTCCCCCAAAATGATTCTAGACTATATATAAATAATATACTTTTTTAAGTTTAAAAATGATAGTACAGGACTAGGTATGTCACTCTGTGGGAGAGCGCTCACCGTGGAGCACAAAGCCTTGGGTTCAATAACTAGCATGTAAAGAATACTACATTTTTAAACTTAATTATTATGTAAAATATATATAAATAAGCTATTACAGTTAGCTTAAAGTTTGTATCTGTCTTACTAGTATGAGCAAATAAAATAATTTCTGGGAAAAGTTTGTCTTTTTGGATAATAATTAGAGTTTTAAATGAAGTAATGGAAAATATGTAAATCTAAAAGACCTGTGTTGAATTATTATATAGTGCATAATGTAATCTCCTATATGGAACTATTATATAGTGTATAATATAATCTCTTGTATTGAACTCTTATCTAATATTAAAGCTTTAGGCAGATAGCTATAATTTCTTATACGGTACAAATGGGTGGTATTTTAATTTTCATTTATATGTCAGAAAATTAGTCAATCATAAGATTGTCATATGTGCAGTAATTTATAATAATGATTATTTCAGATGTTTACCTGCATATATGCTTACCACATCAAAGATTTATAAAAATTATCCTGCCAATTACCACTTCCAATATTTTTAGCATACAGATTATTTTAAATACCAGGAAAAATATAGACAATAGAAATAGAATGATGAACAAAATCCTTAGAGAAATTAAAGAAAGGAAATTAAAAGTAACATCTAAGCTTTGAGTTTAACATTACTAATTACAGTTGAAAAGACTGAGGGATAGGTTTTCGGCACTGAGTAGATGGCAATCAAGAAATCAGTTTTGACAAATAATGTCAAAGTTGAGAAGCCAAATCTATACTTAGGCACAGAGATCAAGTAGGGAGTTCAGTGAAAGGATCACACCTAGAGCTATCAATCAAAAACCATCAATATATAAATGCATTTAAAAGCCATAAGTCTAGATGAACCTATATAGGGAAGAACAAGGCCAGAACAAAAGAAGACAAACACTGAGGTATTAGTCATTTTCCTGAAGGGGTTGGATAAGAAAGGGCAATCAGGAGATGAAAAATAGTAGGCAGGAGAGTAAAGTTAATACTTTAAGCCAAGATTAAGCAATCACTTTGAAATAGAAAGCTAAATAGGAACTGTTCTATGAAAGAACAATAATTTAAATGGTGAGAAAAATAAAAGTTATTGTGACTTGATATATGAAAACATTTCTTCTAATAAGTCATGGAGATAAAATTTATTTGAATTTCTTTTAAAAAATAATGGTAGCTGGGCATGGTGGCACATGCTTGTAATCCCCGTGCTAGGGAGGCAGAGACAGGAGGTTTGCACAGGTTCGAAGCCAGCCGCGCTGGCTTAAGAGACCCTGTTTCCAAAAATAAAATAGGTCTGGGAGTGTAGCCCGAAGGTAGAAGGGCTTCCAGGAACCCCAGTACCACCAGATAAATAAATAAATAAATAAATAAATAAATAAATAAATAAATAAATAAAATAATGGTAGATGAAGTAGTGGATTCCCAAAGAATGAGTGCCTCATTTAAAGAATTTTGCTGTGCAGTGAAGAAATGTCTAGCAACTACTGAGAAATATGAGGCCACCAGAAACTTAGAGGAGATTTAATATTAAGGCATACTGCTATAACAATAGCAATGCACATGCAAAAGAGAAATTGAAGGTGCAGCAGAGAAAAGGGATAAGTTCAGAAGTAAAATCTTTGAACAAATAACAAGAATTGGATGCAAGCAAATGTAGAGGCTGAGCTTAGATGAATGAACATACATTTTCTTTAATGTGAAAGGGAGAAACGAATCCAGATGCAGATGGGTAGATTGGTAGTAGAAAGAGGAGTCTATATGAATTCATAGTCAAGACCACAACTTTGGGATAGATAGCATAGATTCAAGTCCTCATCTTGGCTTCAGACACCTTTCTAATCTTGGGCAATTTATTTGACCACTCTATGAATTAATTTTATAAAATGTAAAAACACTCTGTAAGGTTGTTGTGGAGATTTAGGTAATAGATCTTATTCACTCTGTCTAGTATAATAGAACTTACCTTGAAGTAAGTTAGAACCTAAAACTACATTGTAAAGTTGTTGTTAAGATTTATATTAGTGTCTTATAATTCTGTTTGAGGTGAGCTCACTTAGAACTGAAGAAATTTCCCTAAGGGGAGATAGTTGATAAGTTGCAAAACTGAGATTAACATTAAAGAGTCTCATTTCAGAACCTGAAATCTTTTTTTAAGGGCATTTTTATTTGTGTTGATAAAATAATATGTGAAGTTTTACAAAAAAGACACACAAATAGAAAACAAACATATAAAATCTTTGGTATTTTTGGCTAGTAGAAATGTGCACATTAAGAGTATACTGTATTTTAAACTTCAAGTTTGAAACAAAAAGTGGACATATACAACTTAAAATTTGTACTTTGGGCATTTATCCCAGAGATATAAATATATATTTTTGTAGGGCTATAGATAAGAATTTTACAGCAACTTTATTAATAATAACCATAATCTGATTAAACAAAATGTGGTATATCCATAATATGAAGTATTATTTATTAATAAAAATAACAGACTATTAATACCCATCATAACTTAGATGAACCTCAAGGAATTAAGAGTGAAAAAGTCTCAAAAGAACATATGCTGCATGGCTCCATTATGTGATATTTGTGAAATAATGTAAAGAGACATGGAACATATGAGTATTTGCCAGAGATTAGGGAGGGGAGAAGGGTATGTGCCTATCAAGGGAATCTAGTGATGAATATAACAGCTGAGTATCTTGTTGCAATGGTGATTACATAAAGCTACTAATCCGATAAAATTGCATAGAGCTATGTATACAAAAGGGTGCATCTGTAACCTATGAAATCCTAATCAGCTCTATGAATTTGACTGATATCATATTTTGGTTTTGCTATTTTAACATATGTGTGTAAGATGTCAAATTCAGGGGAGGTTGTGGGAAGGGCTCATAGGATTGCCCCTTAAGTTTTTTTGCAATGTCCTATGCATCTTTACATCTTTTAAAAGAAAAGGTTTTTAAAAATACATAAAGCAAATTAGAAAATGCACAAATCTAAGTGTACAACTCAATACATTTTCACACATGTACATGCCCATATAACCACCATCCAGATCAAGAAGTAGAGAAATTTTACCACCCTGAATGCCGGGTTTTCATGTGCCTCCTTCTCAATCAATACACACTCACTCAGACTTCTGTCACTACATTGACTTCTATTACAGTCAATAAGTTTCTCCTTGATCTTGGAACTGTGCACAAATGAAGTCATCTGGTCCGTACTCTTCTACATCTGGCTCCCATCCACGTTTGTGCATGCATCACCCATTGTTCTTTTTTCTTTGCTCTGTGGAATGTCATTATATAAATATATGACATATTTTTTATTTTGTTATTGATGGACATTTGGATTGCTTTCCAGTCTGGCCATTATAAATAAAATGACTATGCTTTGATCTTGCAGGTATTGTTACTGTGTATATATGTGTGTGTGTGTGTGTGTGTGTGTGTGTGTGTGTGTGTGTGTTTGTGTGTACACAGATGTGGTTATGTGTGTATGTATATGTGTATGTGTGTGTGTGCTTGTGTGTATGCACATATGGTTATGTGTGTGTATGTATATGTGTATTCTTGGGGAATATGCCTCAAAGTGGAATTGCTTTAGTAAATACTACAAAACAAGTTTAAGTCAATCATCCTTCTGATAAATAAAAGAGACTCATTGACTTTCCATCTTAGCTAGCACAGAGTCTATAATCTCAACCTATTATCTACCTTCAAGAGTAAGTAAGGAAAATAAGTGAAATAAGCATAGCAAAGGGTAGCAAAATGACTTTGCTTGAAAGTATAGAATTATTGACTAAAAGTAATTGTAAATTTGAAATTTAATGTCCTAATTTCAAAGGGAAAATGAACGGTCCTGTTGTATAATTATCTTCATTAAAAATCATCTGTTTGAGTGCTGGTACAGATTGTTGGGTTTAATTATGGTGTTTTGAGAAAAGCAAATAGAAAAGATTAGAATCCTTTGAAGCACTAAACACCTTGCAGCTAGAAAGTGTGTAGGTGTGTAAGCAGGGGAGATGATGTATTCTTGAAAAGTGCTGGCCATTGGACCCGGGATACTGAATGTTTCTTCTGGTTTCTTTTTAAAACTCTTGATGTTTCCTATGCATAATTTTCAGCTATTTTTAAACATTTTTGGAGAGTTTGAAAATTTATGGTGTCTGTAAGAAACGACTTTAACCCATCATGGAAGATAAAATTGCAGTTATTTATGGTTGGTTACCCATTAGTATCTTCCATTTTGCTTTTATGTTGCCTGTACTTTTTATCAGCAAAGACCACTCTGCAGAATTTCAGAATTCAAAGTTTACATAGTATATAGTGCATCCATTTTCTTCTCTTTTAAGCTTTCAAAATCAAAAGGAGAATGCATTATCATCACAAATTTCTGATACCAACTCTCTACATATATATAAAACCTATTCTGGAATATTTCCTTTAGACTTTTTTCCAGAGGTGGTATAATCATTTCAGATCCTAACTATTAAGGATGCTTACCCAAGAAATATCTTTCAGGAAAAGAAGATGGGACTAATACTTCTTTTTTCAACAAAATAACTATCAATAAAGATATCTCATAATAGTTCTGGAATTTATAGAATGTTAGTTAATATTTTTGCTTTTTTATTAACATGTTGGGTTTGATCATCTTTTTTTACAATTGAACCTATCTATCTATGAATGTTAAAAAGCTATCTCTGAATGCATGTAGGTGTTTATACCTTTAACTGTAAAAAGGTTCATGAGTTAGGGTTGTTTAATAACATGTAAAAAAAAAATCTCTTTTTCTTGAATTTTTGCCCGGAACTTTGGCTAGGATGACTTTACCTTATTTTACCTTTCTCAATTTTATCTACTAAAGCAATTTTAAAACTCCTACTATAAGCTGAATTTTCCCAAAATACAAAAGTTAAGTACTATTTCTAAAATAGTCTGACAAATACTTTTTCTATTTCATGATAACTTAAAATACAGTAATTATTCCTAACACTTGTATAGGTTCATCTATTTTATCAGAATTAGTATAACTTTCAATGGTTTTATTAATTATCTCTAATAGAACACCCCATATTTCAGTCTGGGTATGCTGCATGACTTCGAGGATAAGTTGGACCGAAACTGTAGATGAAAATATCAGCTACATAGTATGTAAACTTTTCTTTATATAACTTAAAATATGTTAATATTTATATTTTTGTTTTCTATTTTAATGAGAGCATTTACAATAAACTCTTTTAAAACAATATTATAAATGCTTTAAAGTTCCAAATAGAGTCATGTATTCTAATTTCCAAACAACAGACTTCATCTTATTTTATTTTTATTATGTGAGGAGAACTTATCTTGAAGTACAGAAATTATTGTTATCCAATGCTGTAGTTCCTTTTACATAAAAATGGCAATTTCATAGTCTTAAATTTTTAATTTTGAAGAGAGAAGATTTTAAATAGCAAAACTGAGATTGAAACTATCCTAGTCATTTGCATCATTCATAGTGAAATTGCAATAAAAAATGAAAACCCACTCTGACCTGCTTAAGCAAAATTATGAATGATTAGAAGGTTATGTAGGGTCACAGAATCAATGCAGGACTAGGAGCCAGGCTTGGCACTGAGATAGCTTCTAAGAGCCAAAAAGCCAGAAGCACAGAAGCTATGTTTTAACAAAAACAGTCAGACCAGGTCTTTTGACACTCTAGAATATGTTTTCTACTGCAACTTTAAAATCATTCTTTTTGCTCCTCTTTCTTTGTGACATTCATTGGAGAGACAGGACCTGACTTGGGGAACCCATTGAGCGCATGCAAAGTCAAATGCACGTGAACTACCTTTCAGGGGAAGAATAAGAGCTGTTCTCACCCTACTGGTGTTGGCAGTGGGAGGAAGACTGTTGTCCTTCAACAAGCGGCACACAGTAGGGAACTCTTGCCAGATAGAAACGAAGACTGAAACTCTTCATCTAAAAGAAAATGTCAAACACCAAATGGCCGCTTCTCCATTAAGAAATTAAATGTATGAATACATACATATACTCTTTACATTAAGTATATTTATGTGCAAACAAGTTTATGTCTATGCATGCATTTTTCTTTTATTACAATAAACTAAAATAATAAGCTGACAAATCCCTGGGCAGATAACACCAGTTGGGCTTCATAAGTTAGCTCAACCTTGCTTGATTTGCAATTATAAGTAATTCTTAATTTGAACTATTTCTTGTACATGTCTTGCTTTTTTTTTTTTTTTTTTTTTTGGTGGTGGTACTGGGGTTCCTGGAAACCCTTCTACCTCCGGGCTATACTCCCAGACCTATTTTATACTTTAAAAAAAAAAAAAAACTGGAAACAGGGTCTCTTAAGCCAGTGAGGCTGGCTTGGAACCTGAGCGATCCCCCTGTCTCCACCTCCCAAGCGCAGGGATTACTAGCGTGTGCCACCACACCGGGCCTACATGTCTTGCTTTTAGTAAGAGAAGTTAATCTGAACCAATCAGGAGTACCCAACAAACATGATTATATATTACACTATTTTCCAAAAGGATGGGCCTAATAAAGCAACTATATAACTGTAGCCAATCAAATATTTGCTTTGCTTTGCTTCTGTGTTTATTTCCTAAAATCTTTTCTGTGATCCCTGGTGGCTCTCCCAAACCATTTCTAGTTTGGAACTGCCTGATTCAAGAATTGTTGTTTTCTTAAGCTTAAAAAAGAAACATTACACGCCTTGGTTTACTTTTTTACAAAATACATCTCAGGTGAAAAGTATTTAGGAAAAAATAAATTTAAAAATGTAAAAAACAAGGGCATTTTTTTCTTCATAGTTGTTATGTAATCATAATTAGTATGTTGGATTTGTTTCCAACTTTTTTCTTCTAATCTCAAGTTTTAATCTAGAAAATATCCTTACTCCTGGTTTTCTTAACCTCTACACGGTGAGTCAGTGTGTTTACTATGAGAGTAAAACACATATCTGTATTTTTCAATAATAGCATCATTTTAAAAATATGTATATCCATTATTTTACATTACAAACTGAAATGAGGATAAATTAGAGTTGCCTATTTAATATTGAATGGGCAGACTAATGCTGTCGCAGGTGTTTTTTGGTCTGTCTCACATATGTGACCTTGATGTCCCAAGAAATCTCCATGACACGCTTCCATCATCTCTCTTGTCATCAGGGGTCTGGACAAGCTGGAAGGATGTTTGTAGACAGATCTGACCTTTCCCAGCTGGGCCTGGATCTCTGACTCCTTCCATTCAGCACCTGGTGAGGAAGTGGCAGTAGGGCTGACAGCAGCTCTGTGCCAGGAGGTCAGGTAATTAAATTTCTAATCTCAGTCGATTTTCAAATGATATGGTTAAAGGTTCTGATCAAAAAATGATAGTCTTGCCGGGCGTGGTGGTGCACACTTGTAATCCCTTTGCTTGGGAGGCAGAGACAGGAGGATCGCGCAGGTTCGAAGCCAGCCGCGCTGGCTTCCAAATTTAAAAAATATAAAAAATAGGTGTCTGAGAGTATAGGCCGGAGGTAGATGGTTTTCCAGGAACCCCAGTACCACCAAAAAAAAAAAAAAAAAAAAAAAGATAGTTTTGTTTCATAATGCTGCATCTCAGAAAAAGAAGCAGAATGGTCTACCATAAAAACTTTTAAATGTGAATTAAACTATAATTGGAGATGAGGCAAAGTACATAAAATATGTTATTTCAGATAGTAACCAGATGTTAGGCCAGTACATCGATAAATAGGTAATCACAAAGATATTTGGAGAAAATTATGTCCTAGACTTGTAAAGTCTTTGAAGGAGAAGAAATGTTACCACTTTTTTTTTTTTAATTAAAATACATATTTTAAGCCTGGCATGGTGGCGCACGCTTGTAATCTCATCATTCGGGAGGCTGAGACCAGAGGATTGAGGTTTGCGGACAGCCTCAGCTACTTAGTGAGACCCTCTGCAACTGAGTGAGACCTGGTTTCAAAATAAAGAATAAAAAATAGGACAGGGGGTTTAGCTTGGAGGTCAGATGCCCCTGGGTTCCATCCCCAGACCCCCCAAAAATACATGTTTTAGAGAATTTGTTATTTATAATTTTGGTTTCATTTTGAAAGCTCTATTATTTACAAAGTAAAGGGTAATATAAATAGATTGTATTTTTGGATCACAAGATTAAACAATTAAGAAAATAATTCTTAATTGAGTTTGTTTCTGTCTTCAAAAGTAAACTACTATGAAATCCAATCATTCCATGACACTGACCTACAGTTTTACAGTTGTTTTCTAACAACTTGAATAATGGGTTGAATTATAGATATTTTCTTTTTGGTCTTTCTTGATTTTTACATGCTATATTCAATATAAAAGAATAAAATTCAGTTTATTTCTCTTGGTAAAGAGCTCCCATTCTAACATGGTAAGCAATCTAACACTCTTCTTGGCATATTGTGTGGCAATACAATAATACAAGGCTTTCTAATTTTTGTTGAAACATCAAAGAAAACTCATTTTGGGGGGCAAAGTTGGCTCGAATCTGTCACAGATGTGGTCAGGGTGACTTTAGAACAGAAATAGAAAATGCATTCATTCAATGTGCTGGAGGTGTATGTTGTAGCTGCAACAGAAGCTCTTCTCTCCATTCCCTTTGGAAACCCTGAGTTTTCGCAGAAGTGGACTACAAGAGAGGATGCCTGCTTTTCATTTGAGACTTGACAACTCATCAAACATCAGTGGTTCTTGCTTAGTTCTTAACATTCTTTTCTGTGTTCCAGTTTTATTTTCCTTCTATACTCTTTGCTGTAAATTAAATTAATTTTTCAACTAAATGCCCAAACTGCTTTTTTTTTTTTAAAGCTATCTCATCTCTTATCTTCCTACCCTCATCTTTTCTCTGTTATTTTACTGTCAATTTTTAATTCCTCAGCTTTGGTGAGTCACTCACCACCACCACTCTGCTGCTGAGACACCCCAGTTAAAAAGAAAAAAAAAAGTTTTAGCATTTGTTTTGAGCTACCAATAAGAAAAATTTAAAACAAATCTTATTATCTATAAGTGGACGTGGAAGAGAAAAAGTACTCCTTTGTTTCTGCATTCACAAACTCTCTTGGCTTTTATTCTAGCTTAGAAATAGAAGATGAATGTACCCAACACAGAAGCAGATTTTATATCCTTTAAACTGAGGGAGAATAATGGAAAATAGTTTCAGCTAGGTATGGAATGACTGGCTTCTGCCCATCATAGGAGATACACAGAGAATATTCACATTCTCCTTTTCCAGAAGTTTGGATAATCAAATACATACATTTCTGTGTAAATTTTTAAATATTTTAAAATATTCCCCTTCTGTTTTAATACCATGGATTCAGAGAGGTTAAGTTACACCAAACACATTTTGGAAATTAACAAATAAACAAATACATTGAAATCAAGATAGCCACAGAAGTGAATGTTTGTTCAGACCTAATTAAAAAAAAAGAAAAATTTGATTTGAGCACTTCAGACTCTTCCAGTATGAGTTTGCCTCCAGCAATAGATTGGTCCTCTTTTTGTTTTCTTAATGTTTTCAGCTCATTGATCTGGGACAGCAACCATTTCACAGCTTGGGAAAGCTTTTTGGGGTCCTGGGGTGAAAAGAACTGGCTTCCAGGCATAGAACATCAGGGCTTCTACAGAGTCTACAATTTTGGAGATTGCCCTCAGGGCTGAAAGAGTGAGGACTGTAATCATCCTGTAGGCTCTGCTCTAATGTGGGCAGCTCATTACCAAACATTCATGGAACATAAATGTAAGACAGGGCTCCTAAGATATATATATATATATATATATATATATATATATATATATATATATATATAGAGAGAGAGAGAGAGAGAGAGAGAGAGAGAGATTTTAATTTTCTTGAGATTAACCTCTTTGCAATCAGTGAAGTAGTGATAGAAGCATGTGATATCCAGGAATCTTTCCCTTTAGGCTTGAGGCACGGATTCAGGAAAATCTGGCTCAATCTCCTTACCAGAAGAAGTTATCAGAAGTCTATATAGACATGGAGTACATGGCATTGAGGGCCAGCTATGCAATTATTTGTGCAAAATCTACTCCATGATTCTATATTAAGTATTACTAAGCTAGTTCCTTCTATATTTTCTTTTATCATAATTAATTGTAAGTCATAGTTTTTGCATGATAATATAATTACAGGTATGTATATGACTGAAAAAAATTTCCACAAAATAATAATCTTACCATGGGTAAATCCATTCTAATGGATTTATTGGGTGGTGATCTAGGCAGATGAGGTGTGGCAAAGAGGTGGGTCACTAGGGGTTTGACTTAGCGGACAATGTATGTATTTAGAATCCTTTTGCTTTGCTCTTTTGCTTCTGGGCTTTGTGATGTGAGAGCAGAGAACTTGTGCTCTCTCTTCTTCTTGACACCATGCCTTGAGCTCTACAGACTTCACCAAGCTTAACGTGAACTGAACTGAAATCCCCAGAAATGTGATCAAATAAATATTTCTTCTTCTAAGTTGTTTGGCTATGTGTTTAGGGCCATAGCAGTGAGAATGCTAACTGAAATAGCTGCCAACTAAGATTCACCTCTCTGTCTATATCATTCTTTTGTTCATCAGATGTGCTATGATGTTTCTGTGTTCTTTCCATCATGCTGATTCCTTTCCTGAAATGCCCCTTTTTCCCTCTTCATCTGACCAGGACTCCTGTTCTTCTTACCCTTCTTTCACAACTGTGGTACACTGGTCTGCACAATCCTTTCTGCTTGTACCTCCTAAATACTTTTGAAATATCATGCACCCCTTTGTTCATTTTCAGGTTTCCATTTTAAAACTTGTCATGTGTGATCAAATAGTTATAAAAATCATAATTTTCAGTGTCATGTAAATATTAATATTATATAATATAGCAGAACTCAGGCTATCTGCCTGCCCTATATGGCTGAACTCAGGCCAACAACCTATTTTTGCATATTAAGTTGTATTTGAATTTGGAAATGTTCCTTCATTTAGGTATTGTCTGGATTTTTTTCTGCTAAACTAGCATACTTTCATAGTTACTGCCTAGACCATATGGCCCACAAAGTCTAAAATATTTTCTATTAAGTCCTTTATAGAAAACATTTGTGAAATAAAACCTTTGCTCTACTTTTTAGAGTATATCCAAATGTAATTGACACATCATGATGATTCAAAGATACCATTGTTTATTTTTTAAATTCCTAAATAAGCTCTTTTATAGTCAAAAATTACATATTACTCTTTTTCTCTTTGAATTAATATTTGTTTGATTCTTTCTTTTCTTTTTTTTTTTTTTTTGTAATACTGAGGATGAAACCCAGGGTCATTCTACATTGAAATTATACCCCAGCCTTATTTTTTATTTTTTATTTTGAAATAAAGTCTCACTAAGTTGCAGAAGGCCTCACTAAGTAGTTGAGCTTGTCCCCAAACCACAATCCTCCTGTCATAGCTTCTTGAGTACTGGGATTACAAGTGTGCACCACCACACTCAGCTAATAACTGTTTAAATTTTTTTTGAAGTACTGAGGAAAGAATCCAGGAGTATCCTACCTCTAAGCTATACCCCCAGCCCTATTTTTTTATTCTTTATTTTGAAACAAGGTCTCCCTAAGCTACAGAGGGCCTCACTAAGTAGTTGAGGCTGTCCATAAACCACGATCCTCCTGTCTCAGACTTCCACGTACTGGGATTACAAATGTGCACCACTACACCCAGTTATCTGTTTAATTTTAACACCCGTATTAGACAGTATTCCCCAGATAATAAGAACCAATAGAAGATATGTATGCATAAAGAGATTTATTATAAGACATTGAAGCATGGACAGAGGTAACTCTAAAATCCACAGAGCTAATATCATATGACAGTTTTATCCCAATGGCCAGCAGGCTGCTATAGAATCAGAAGAGCAATGTTCCAGTTTGAAAGTAACCAGACAGATTTTTCTCTTACTTGGGGAAGGGTCAGTCTTTTTTTCTATCTAGGTCTTCATTTGATTGTATTAGACAATCTTACATTGAGGAAATCAATCTTCTGTGTCCATCGCATGGCTTTAAATGTCATTCTTGTCCAAAAATATCCACATAGAAGCATTCTAAAAATATTTCACAGAATATCCAGGTGCTCCATGGCCCAGTCAAGGTGACAAATGAAATTAATTATCACACCATCTAATGTTATTCTAATATATCTAATGCTTTCTTCTATTTATAAGAGATGTTATCTTTCTTCTCTGAAGTTAAAAGTATGTATATTAACATTTTAAATTATTTTTTTTCTGACCACTATTCTTGAAGTGTTAAAAAATTCTTCTGATCCAGGCTTGGTAGTGCACACTTGTAATCCCAGCATTAGGGAGGCTGAGACCAGAGGATCGAGGTTCATGGACAGCCTTAGCTACTTAGTGAGGCCCTCTGCAACTCAGTAAGACCCAGTTTCAAAATTAAGAATAAAACATAGGCAGGGGGTGTAACTCAGAGGTCAAATGCCTCTGGGTTCCATCCCCAACCATGCAAAAAAAAAATTCTTCTGGATTAAGATATTATAATGATTAGTCTTACAAAATTAATCAAAATAACAAATGAATGATGCTTTCTCTTCATATATATTTATACTAGGAATTAAGCCCAGAGTAATTCTACCTTCAAACTATACTTCCAGTCCTATTTCTATTTTTTAATTTTGGTGGTACTGGGGTTCCTGGAAACCCTTCTACCTACAGGCTACACTCCCAGACCTGTTTTTATACGTTTTTATTTGGAAACAGGGCCTCTTAAGTGCGGCTGGCTTCGAACCTGCATGATCCTCCTGTCTCTGCCTCCCAAGCATGGCGATTACAAGCATGTGCCACCCCGCCCGGCTCTATTTTTTAAGTTGTGGAGGGCATTCCTAAGTTGCTGAGACTGGCTCTTCTAATAATTTGTGTATATTTGGATGAAAATACATAATGCAAGATATACATAATACGTGTATATATATATATATATATATATATATATATATATATGAATGAAAAGTACATAAAGCAAAATGAAGAAAGGGTATATCTTCAATTTTGTACTTACTCTCTCTTTTAGTAACTAAATTATAAGAAATTGTGTTTAAATATACTAGTGCCACTTGACGCTACAAATCCCCAAAGTACATAATGATCTTTCATTAAAAAACATCTTTTTTATTGAAAACTTTATCCAGTCCTCTAATTCTCTGAGAAAATAAAATTAATGGAAATTCTCCCTAGTGGTATATTATCTAGGCTTACTTGGATTGTGACAGATATTCCAATGTAAAGTAATCAAACACATATGTCTGTCTTTTCTACTATTTACATTTGTAAGACCCTACTGACAGCAACAAGGTGATTCTTAATTTCCACTCACCTACCTAATGACAATATTAGCTTTATTAATAAAAGTTAATAAAAACTCCATCAATGAATATATTGCACTTTGACTTAAAAGTCATTTTGTTATCTTTAAAACTGGATAAATGAAAAAGTATAGCACAAGATATGAATAAATTCAGTAGCTGGTTGTATGTAATTTTAAGTGAACAGAAATTTAATATATATGTCGGCTTTTCAACATATAGATGTATATGTTTAAACATATATATTTCAGTGCAAAACATATATGTTTTGTTTTGCAGTAGGGAAGCAGAGATTGTGAGTAGACTGTAGTCTCTCAGCATGAGCTGGAGCTTGTTGGCCCTGATAATTGTCCAGTTAGGAAGGAAGAAGGAGAGAGGCAAAGCATTGCACACCCAGCTGCTGTCTGGAGTCTCTCAGGGAAAATCTAAACCTTCTTTGCAAAGAGAGGTTAAGCCCTGCTTATTGAGCATAGCCCCCCTTTGGATCAATTTAAAGTTAGCCCATTTGAAAGTTTACTTACATGTGTGAGATCCCTAACAGCAGCAGAATGATTGGCAGGGTCTGTGCTTATGCTGGGTGATGGCAGCTCTCTTTTCTCTTCCAGCTCTCATGAGTAAGTACCCTTGCACTCACTCTAAAAACATATGGAAAGGAATTCTGGAGACAATAGTTCAACCTAGCAAAATTGATACAGCAAAAGTCCATCATATCCTTCTATAACTTTGATAACAGTAGGCAGATAATTTCACATATATTCAAGACCAGTAAATTCAATTAACTCTTTGCTTTCCTCATTTGGAGATTATGCACTGCTATCTACTCCAAAAATGAACTGCGATTTTTCTTTCTTCCTGTCATAGCCTCCAACATCCAGGAAGTGATCCCTGAAGCCCTGAAATAAAAGTTTTTCCATCCCAGTTTTACAATTAAGAATGAAAAAGGAGAGAGAAGGAAAGGTACAATCATTAACACAACCAAATGCAACCAAATTTTAGAGCAGCCAGAGCATTTGCCTGACAGACCTCATGTCATATTGGTTCTCCATAAGACATTAGCTCTCCACTTCCATGATGCTAGTATGTGCTCAACTTCCATGGCCCTCCTGTTCCTTTTGTGCTAACATCTGCAGAAAACTCCCGGACAGAGAGCAAAGGTTTTGGCAATGACATGAAGTTGACGAGCATCCAGGGGGCAGAGTGAGTGGGGTGGAAAATTGGCCCATGCTTCGGGGACAGAAAACATTGAGGGCCTCTAAAATACCATTTGGACAGAGAGCTCTTGTTAACCTTGTTTGCTATCTATATGCTCCCAGACACTTGTCTTACTGCAGAAATTCTCCAAACACAAAAATATTTAACAACTTGACTTGTGTTCACAGTGGAAATAATATGCTAGGCTTGGAAAGAGTTGTGAGCAAAGCAAAAATCCACTCAGCTGTGTGCAGGACTTCTGAAAGTAGGCCATGGTCCTGAGACACAGGCTGATCAAGACTGATTTGTATTCTACTATCCTGCTTCTGAAGAGGGGCTATAGGCAGAACCTGGGATCCTCTTTGATTTTTGAATAAGAGCCTCAGATAAACATGGGACTCAGCTAAATGTATTCAGAATGCAGAAGAATATCTATTCAGAGCTAATGTAGAAATTAATTTCAGAGTTGAGTAAAATGACAGTTAAATCATCAACTTCCTTTTTATCTTTACTCCACAAATTATAGTCCTTGAACACATTTACCAACACCTCTAACAATGACCAACATATCTTTTCCCACTATTGAAGACAGTGTCCACATGAAAAACATGAGAGTTCCAAATAGGCATTGTTCCACTCATACCACTGGGAGGAAACAGAATGGCCTGATTTTATCCTGGGACAAAAGCAGGAAAGATGTAGAAGTCAAGTCCACTTTGCTGTAAAACTATGTATTTCTTTTAATCCTGTTGCCTGTTAAATAAATGCAATCTGAAAGGAAATTGGAACTCAAAAGAAAATTGAAAAATCCCGGAATTCTAAAACCAAATACATTATTCTTGTGTTTGCTGGGACTGCCACACCATAACTGTGTTCTAATCTGCTGTTCTTATAAGGACACCAGTCATAATGGATCAAGGCCTGTTCTAATGATCGTAATCACTTCTTTAATGTACTTCTAGCTAAATATTTACATTCTAAGGAATTGGAGATTAGGATTTAAATTTATGAAGTTGGCAAAGTGAGAGGACACAATTTAGTCTGTAACAATATATAGTTAACAAAATGACTGAATTTTACCTTAATTATATTTTTAGCTTTGTTTTTGGATTAAAGTCTTTTTTCTTGTCATCACTTAGACCATGGTATTTTCTTATTCTAGGTCAAATTCTTAATTGCTTCAAACTGTCCGGAGAAAGCTTTGTTAGCCTTCCTGTGACCTTGCCCTATGCCAGCACTGGCAATTGCTAAATGTAACCCAAACTGCTCTCATTAAATAGGAAGACATCCTGTGTCTCTCTATATAGAATCAATGATCAGAATAAACACAGATACATAGCTATATAGAGAACTATCTGGTAACCTGTGCTATGCAGCTCATTACATTCATTTTGTTATTTTTGTGTTCATCTCTTCTACTCTTTCATAAGTTCCTCGAGAGCAGGGACATGTCTAATTCAACTTGGGCTCAGAGCCGAGAACAAGGCTAGAAATATATATAGTGATCTCCCTTTGAATGCTGAATGAAACAAAAAAAGAATATCAGTTAAAAATTGTTATTAGGTTTTACTGAATTTTATTGATTAATTACAGATTTGTCTTAGTTGCTACAAATATTCTGCTGAACTTCTGGTCCTTTAAAGTTCAAAGCATCTATTTTCTTACTTTCAATGTTTGTGAGTAAATGTCAGTATTCTAGGGGAAAAGTATTTTGTTCCATTTAGAACTTCTTTTCCTGTGCAGGAAATGGTCTCCTTTGTCTCCCAGAAAACTTGGAGTTGTGTCTGTCCCTGGTCTTATATTTTGCTAACTCTTCATGCAAACATCTGTTTTACTTCAGTATCAGCTGGGAAATCAGACCAGCTGGCCATGATATTGAAAATGTCCAACTATTAACTTTCAAGTTTCTAATATAGATGGTTGGTTCCTGTGAAGAACTTTTGTGATTTGACCAAACATACCCATTGGAGGTGACAGAGAGGCACAACGATGCTTCGTGAGCCTCAACATCAACTTTATCTTCAAGTATGAAGTTTTTATACGTATGGACAAAAATAAAAAATATTTATATTTCTATATGACAAATAATTTTAATGCTTAAAAGTTTTAGACATAGAGTTAGTTAAATAGCCCTATCCTGTCAGTTTTCTCTAAATATTTTCTGGTTCAGAAAGGAATGATAAGTAAAAATATCAGTCTCAATTCACCAGTAGTTACAATATAAAAGCAGCATGAGAATAAATATTGTTTAGTAAGTGTCTCAATACACTAGATATTTTTTGATATATCCCACAGAAAAGAACTAAAAATAATTATCAATTAAACCAAAATATTATATGAATATGAAACATACATGATAAGTTAAAATAACATTTATTTAAGTCAGATAATTTTCCAACTGTAACCTCAAAATGTTTAAAAGTTCAATTTTTGTTTCCCATGTGCAAGAAATATATATTTATTGACATATTTTAAATAATAACTACCTATATCCTTTTTTCAGGAAATACAGAAAAATAAATGCAAGAAATATATTTTGAGACATGAGAAAATATATTTATATTTTTGTTGATAAATGTGACCTAGAAAATTGAAAGATCTAACTCTTTATAAAAATTCAAGGTAAAATTGATCTATATGGTCTTTAAAACAAAAGAAATAAGGCTAGCTAAATAAGTGTTGATGAATAAATGAGAACTTATAAGAAGTATATATTCTACTTCTAAGAAAATACTGGATTTATTACTTGTGAAATTTTCCTATTTTCATGAAGTTATTTAATAAATGCTTCTTTTATTAATCATGAAAATCTTGTTACTGGTTGTTATTATTCCCTATTTTTCACATAAAAAAATCAGGTTCTGTATTAATCCATTTTTCATTCTTAAAATAAAATACCTGAAGCTTTTTATAGATGTTCCCTTAAATTATGACCAACTGAGGCTACAAAACCTAGACCTTAGTGATAAGTGTGGACAGCCTGTTGAGCTGAGCAGGGCTACACCAACAGGAAGCCAAAGGACTTCTAAAGTATGTAGGAGCAGGGCTCCCTGCTGAGCTAACTTCAAGGGCATGTTGATCTTTTAGTACTTGTGAGAATGTTGCTTTGTGAAAACAGAAGGGAATATAGTTAAGGAAAATAAATGTTTCCCTACAAATGGTGGCATTGCACAAACAACTGATTCAGAGAAGAAAAAGATCTTTCTAAAGATACAGTAAAGCAAGAGTGATTTGTAGTAATTATAAGTGACTTGCTTGGTATTTCCTACAAGAGTTTGGCAAATAATTTCTAATTTTTAAGAACAAGTTCAGAGATAAATGTGGTCTGTCTAATGGGAATATCTGTGTTGTATATCAGGATTTGGTTTAGTGGTTAGTCTGGATGGAGTTGGTGGCCTGAATGAAGTGGAGCAGGAACCACTTAGATGGCAGAAAGCCTGACAGGCAAATTTAACAGCATACACTGGGATTTATTATTATTATTATTATTATTATTATTATTATTATTATAATCAAGGTTTAATTTATAATGCAATTCAGAGTTATTTCTCTTTCCTAAAGTTTTCCTACTGGAATGGGGTTTCTTGAAAAGAAACACTGCATTTCCTTAAGATGAAACGGGGTTTCTTGAGAAGAAACACGGCATTTCCTTACCAGATTCTTGCCTGCAGTGAGCGAATAATGACACCCTCAGAGGTCAGGACGGGGAGTAAGAAGTTTATTGGAAACAGCAGGGAATAGGGAAAAGTGGCAGAACACCCCTAAGGGCTGTCGGGACTCTGATACCCAGCAGCTGCCTTCAGGACAATACTTGAGGGTATCCCAAGCCAAATGCCTTCAGTTGCTAGCTGCTTTCTCCCAAAGTCCACACGATCTGCCAGAAAAGAAGTGCAGGTCACCCCTCGGGGCCCTGGTCAGCCTTGATGTCCAGCAGAGGCCTTCAGGTCACTACCGGAGTGTAGCCCGTGCCAAGTGCCTTCAATTGCACCCCACCTTCTCTCAAAGCTAACACGACCTGCGAGAGAGAGAGAGAGAGAGAGAGAGGAAAGCTCCCCAATGGGGAGGGGTTCCCAGAGTGGGTAACCATCCTGGTGACTGGTCTAGGGGTTTATATATCTATGTTTGTCCTCTGTTACTTGGAGTCTGGGAGGCAGTTCTTAAAATTTTCATAGGGTATTTGCATGTCCTTTGAGGGATCTCCTTTCAGTAGAGGTGTCAGGCTTGCTCCAGGAATGTCTCCTGGGTTTGTTGATTAGTAAACAGATGGTTTTGTAAAGCTTTGGTCATTCTTATCTCTGAACCTTGGAAGAGCTGGTCTCTTTTAGGAGCCTTGGAAGTTAATTAGTATTCATTGCCCCTCAGGAAATTAAGTTTTTCTACCGAGGTCTCTTCCCTACCTGCCTACTTCTCTTTTACCTCCTCACTATTAGAGAAAAAACCAGGCATACAAATCAAAAGTAAATCATAAATAACTATCTAATAACTGAAAGAGATAAGATCTAGATCTTTGCTAGACTGCCCTAGCCTCCAAATTTCAGGAACTCATTAGAAAATAAATATATAGGTACTAGTAATTTTAAGACAAAGGAAGTTAATTTTATTTTATTTTATTTATTTATTTTTGTGTGTGTGGTACTGGTGTTCCTGGAAGCCCTTCTACCTCTGGGCTACACTCCCAAACCTATTTTATATTTTTATTTGGAAACAGGGCCCCTTAAGCCAGCGCAGCTGGCTTCAAACCTGTGCGATCCTCCTGTCTCTGCCTCCTAGGTGTGGGGATTACAAGTGTGCGCCACCATGCCTGGCTGGAAGTTAATTTTAAAACAAAGAATTTTTAATGAAGTTGTGGAGAGAGACAGAGAGAGAGAGAGAGAGAGAGAGAGAGAGAGAGAGAGAGAGAGCGCGCAAAATAAGGTTTTGTGGCTAGATTTAAAACTACTGATAATATTTCAAGCTCAACAATGAAATAACCACAGACTTTTAAACAAAACCTGTACCGCTGATCAAATCTCACTTCACTTTCATATGTCTGAGTTTTAAACCGCATGTTATATAAAATGTAGGAGTACTTTGGGGATGCTTGAAGCTCTAGAGCCATCTTTCCTAAGAAACTGAGTAAGCACATGGCAGACTGGTTTTATGAACTTTATACATTCACTTAAAGTGGGGTGGGAGCCAGAGGGAAACACACCAAGTATTTTTGCATGTCTGTGTGCATCACCTTGAACCTCACTAAGATATATAATTACAATGCACCAATAAAAGTATATTAAAAGTAAAGTGAGGATAAATGGTACACAGCTGTAATCCTAGTACTTGGGAAGCTGAGACAAGAGGATTACAGGCTCAAACCAATCTCAGAAATTTAGTGAGACCGTCAACAACTTAGTGAGACCCCATTTCAAGATAAATATAACACTGGGTGCAGCTCAGAGATAGAATGCCTCTGGGTCCAATCCCCTGTATGTAAAATATTTACCAATACTGTGATTACGTTAGAAGATAAAAACTTGGACAAGTGAAAATGAAAGGGAGCATAGGCACATGGTAGTAGACACCTAGAGATAGGTATCTAAAGGTGCTGAGTGAAAAACAATGGGATACTGATAACTAAAATTCCATGAATACATTTTTCAAAATTTTTTATTGGTGCATTATAGTCATACATCTTAGTGGGATAAATGATGGTGGAGACATACATGCATACATCACCCAATTAGCCCTTACAAATTCCCACTCCATTCCCTCCCTCTCCCTCCTCATGTTTGGCTTGGTGATTGACATTGATATTTTTGTTAAAGTACATCATGTGCATTAGAGAATTTCCCTCTTCCTCCCTCCCATCCCCTCAGTTAGGTCACCTTATTTGGTCATCTATAGAATCTCCTTTTTCAGCTGGGTATGGTGGTGTATGCTTATAATCCCAGCATTTGGGAAGCTGAGACAGGAGGATCACGGTTCATGGCCAACCTCAGCTACTTAGTGAGGTCCCTGCAACTCAGTGAGACCCTGATTCAAAATAAAGAATAAAATTAGGGCTGGGCATGTAGTGTGGAGGTAAAATGCCCCTGGGTTCTATATCTAGTACCACACACACAAGAAAAAAATAAAATCTCCTTCTTCATCTAGAGTTCCTCCTATGAAACATTTTCTCTCTAGCTTCCAGATATTAGGGAGATTATCCAATATTTCAACAAACTCCAACTAGAATGACAATCATTCAAAACACAAACAACAACAAATGCTAGCAAGGATGTGGAGAAGTGGGAACTCTACTACATTGTTGGTGGGATTGCAAATTAGTGCAACCACTTTGAAGAACAATATGAAGGATCCTCAGAAGAATGGGAACAAACTTTCCATATGATCCAGCAATACCACTTCTGGGTATCTACCCACCCCTCCCCCAAAAAAGGAAAACAAATTACCAAACTATCTATGTTTATAGCTGCACAATTCACCATTGCCAAACTATGGAACTAGCCAAGATATCCATCAACAGATGAATGGATTACAAAACTGTGGGATATGTACACAATGGAATTTTACTCAGCCATAAAGAAAAACACAGGAGACTTCTGGGAAGATGGCGACCGAGAAAAGTGGGGCTTAAGAGCCTCGCTAACAACCAATCTCCATTACCACAAAATCAGCGCCTTTCATAGCTAGAAAACACCATCACCAGAGAAACAAAAAAATCACCAGGCTCCAGAGAGAAAGCGGTCTGAGAACAGAGCTCAGAGCCACAGAGGAGATACACCGGCCTCATACAGAGAATGCGGCAGCAGCGTCATACTGCTGGCGGCAGTGGCAAATTCACCGGACGGCTACAGCAAGCTGAGGTGAGCCGCTGCGGAACAGCCAGGCGGGATCTTTCAGCGCAGGGAACATCTAAAGCTCCCAGTGGCTGAGCTCAGCACACGCTGCAAGAACTCAGAGTGGAATTCAAAACCAAGAAGAAATAAGCCAGCCTCACAGCCGAGGGCGTAGCAGCGGCGCCATATTGCCACCGGTGGCAGCAGCAGCGAACTCAACGAGTCCAGTACAGCTACATCTGTGAACTCAAGAGCAGTGAGTCAAATTGCGGGCCACAGAGGAAAAACCCCAGTACTGTACATCCTGAGACTTGACCCAGTGGGGAGTGGCAGTGGCAGAAATATCACACCATATGAGAACGTGCAACCTGGCACCCCCCACAGTCTAAAGCAGCCTCTATCGACTCTCTGGGTCGGAGACTCTGTGATACAACCCAGTAAAGGAGTAGTGGGGTCTGAGATACTACTGACTCGAGATCCAGAGCACCTTAAGTGAAGCCATAGTGACCCAGGGAAGAACCCAGAGAAGGCACAAACTTCCGAAATCATGGGAAAGAGGAATAACACTGGAGCAATGAATGCCCACAACCCCACATCAGAACCCGATAAAACAGAAAATCAGAGATTTCTAGAAGATCAAATCAGGAAAATAACTGTAGAAATAATAGAGGTGCTTCGAAAAGAACTCAGAGAGAGCCAAAAAGAGATAAAGGATGCAATTAATGAAGTAAAGGCCTCAATTCAAAGCACAAACAACCGATTAGACCACATGGAGAACAGAATCTCGCTCTTAGAAGATGATCATTCCAAAAATGAACGCATAGTTTCTAATCTAGAAAAAAATATCCAACAGCAGGAATCTGACATTGAAGAAATATGGGCCCATTTTAAGAGAGCTAACCTAAGAATAATTGGAATAGAGGAGGGAAAAGAAAGTGAAACCAAAGGGATCAACAATCTCTTCAAGGAAGTAATAGCAGAAAATTTTCCAAACATAGAGCAAGAGGTTGATACGCAGATCCAGGAAACTTATAGAACTCCCTTTAGACAGGATCGGAGAAGAGGATCCCCACGCCACATAATTGTCAAAATGACCAATGTGGAAGCCAAGCAGAGAATCTTAAAGGCAACAAAAACAAAGGGCCAAGTGACATTCAGAGGCAAACCAATCAGAATCACTCCAGACTTCCCAAACCAAGTCATGAGAGCCAGAAGGGCTTGGAGTAGCATATTCCAAACTCTGAAAGAAAACAACTTCCAGCCAAAAATTTCCTATCCAGCAAAACTTTCTATCAAATTAGATGGAGAAATAAGAAGCTTCCATGACAAACAGAAACTGAAGGAATTTATGTCTTCAAAACCAGCGCTAGAGAAAATACTCAAAGAGATTAACTACAAAGAAGAAATACGTAACACACACCAGAACCAGAGAAACAAGATTTTCCATCCAACAAACAACTAAGATTGGTTATCTGTGGAGATTCATTATTTATGTTAGTCTTTTACCTATTTCTTAATTGTATTGTTTGCCTTTATTGTTGTTAATTTTTAGGATTTCTAGTTGGAATATTAATATACCTTCAGATATAGCATTTGGAAATATTTTATCCAATTCTATTAGTAACTTTCAACTTTTAACTCTGTTTACATTGTCTTTGGATATACAATATTTTTTTTTATTTTTTAGGGAGTTTGTATACTCTTCTGTTGCCTGTGCCATTAAAATCATATCCAAGAAATCACTGCCAATTTCAATGTTGTGAGGTTTTATGACCCAGATTTTCTTCTAAAAGTTTATAGTTTTAAGATTTATATTTAGGTCTTTTATCTATTTTGAGTTAATACTTGTATATGGGATTAGGTAAGGGTCCAATTTTATTCTTTTCCATGTAAGTATTATTTTTCAACAATATTTAGTTAAAAGATTATTATTTCTACCACCAAATGTTCGTGGAAACCTTGTCAAAAATAACTTGATAATATAGGGAAGAATTTAGCTCTAGGCTTGTATTTAACTCCAATGGTTTATATATCTCCCTTTAGAACAGTACTACACTGTTTCAATTATTGTAGCTTTATATGGTTTGAAATCAGAAAATATATATCTTCTAGCTTTGTTCTTTTTCATGATCGTTTTGGGTATCTAGAATCCATATTCCATATTAGGATAGATTTTTTTCTGAAAAATAAATATATAAATATACAATAGTTTCATCTAAAAAAAAAATAGAAAAAATATTCTCTGGTAAGAAAGAAAGCAAAAAGAAATATTGAAATGTTATCTTTAAGTCATCAAAATCTTGGTATCAGACAAATGAAACTGTTATGTGAGATTATCATTTTTAATTTTGGATAATTTGCTATAATATTAGATGTCAACCACTAAGCCAAGCATGGGAAGGAGGGATGGGGAGGGAATGGGGAGGGGATCGGGTGGGGGCTGACTGGGCGATATGTGCATGTATGTCTACAAAAGTTTGTATCCCACTATGATGTATGAATACAGTGCACCAATAAAATAAATTAAAAAAAAAGAAAAAAAAAAAGAAAAACACAATTATATCATTTACAGGCAAATGGATGGAACTGGAGGACATTATGCTAAGTGAGATTATTCAGTCACAAAAATATGAAATTTAATTTTAATAAAATACTAGAACAGAATTAGAGACGATTGGCAGATTCAAATGTGTCCTTCCTGAAATTATTTTATTGAAATAAAAACTTTTATTAAAGACAATTAGCTACACTGAGATGACATCATGCAAACATTGCTTAAGATTCCTCATCCTTGTCTTTCAGCTTGCTGATTTTGAGAGGGAGAAGAAGCAGAAAAGCATGATAAAGAGAATGAGAGTGTGATTACTTATGTTTTGCATCTTACATTATTCAAGGCTTAAAGATTGACCATCTAACTGATAGAGTGGAGAAATAGTAGAAACAATGCTTGTGTGTGTGTGTGTGTGTGTGTGTGTGTGTGTGTGTGTATGTGTGTGGTATGTGTGTGTGTATGGGAGAGAGGGTGTTTGCTGTCTCAGCTATAGGTGATGAGATAGCTTCAAAATATAATTAAATTTTATGGCAAAAAATAATTAAAGCTTAAGTTCTTGAAACACTTTCAGATGATTATTCTTGACTCTTTGCCTGAACTTGCATTGGATAAAATACACAAAGCAATTGTGTCAGGCAGCCTTAAACCATTCCAGTCTATGCATAGATACAATGGGTACAACAGAGGTTACTGATCTATACTGCTTCTACAATGTTCATAACATTATAAACAAGGAAAAAAAAACTTTCAAGGCCAGTAATTTTTAACAAGTTACAGAAAACCAGGAAAATCTCAATCTAGACAAATAACTACTGTGTTTTCCGTTCTTAACTTCTGACTCTTCCAATTCAGTTGACTATCAGGTTGTCTTGTGATAAAGTGGTGTTGCTAGGCAACAAGGGTCATCCATGCTACTCCAGGGCACGGGAGCTGCTGATGTGCAGAAGCATTTACAAAAACCTGTGTTTGTCTATAAATATCATGTACCTATCACTGTCTTACATGCTGAGAAACACAAATGATAGCAAACGCTATTAATAGTTAAATGTATATTTTAATTTTAATGCAAATTATTAAGAAAAGGAGTCCAAAGGCTTCTCAAATTACCAAAGGCTTTATCCAGTTCACAGAATGGATGATCATCACATGACAAGAGGCCATCTAAATTCATTATATAATTTTACAAAGTCATAAAAGTTGCCAATGTATACTACATATAATGTATTTTAAAACTTGAAATTTAAAAATGTTGATGTGATGAGAAGTCCTCATCTGACTATCTCAGGGAATGTATGCCAGGTGGACTCAGGGCTATAACCCTCGGCGCTCTGGCTGTTGTATCATCATTTTCTGTGTTGTTTTTCCACCCTCAGCACAAATACTTCCTGTTATTTCAAATATTACTGCTATTGCTTAGCATGTTATTGCATTAGCAAACCAAACACCAATATATTACTACTTTTTATATCATTACATCTCACTTTGCTACTCCTACCAATTTTTGTCAGTATTAATTGTCTCTTTGGAGGAGATATATTCATATTAAGAGGTTTTAAAATAATTCATAAAAATTAAATTCAGTACCCTTCATTTGATAAATTGAAGTACATTTTGTTTTAATTTTGGGGTTTTGCTTTATGAATTTAATTTGTGTATAATTTAGCAATAATAGTCCTCACTTTATGCATACTATCATAAACGTTCTATTTTATCTGAGGCCATTAATTTTTCCATTTTTGTTGCTTCTTTTAACCCTGTCACTCATAGATTCATTCTAGTGTCTAATACATGCTTTCAGTATGCATACATTCTTAAAATATATACTTTGTTAAAATAAAAATACATAATATATTCTTATGAGAACATAAAATATGTTATTTTATTTTAGAAAGATGCTATTGTATTACATTTCTTTCTTGCCTTTTCTATTCAATGTCATGCATTTAGAATCTACTAGTACTAAGATAACACAAACAAACACACACAAATATACACACACAGGGGCACATAAACTTTAGTGCTTTTGTTGATACATAGTGTATTATGACATGTTGGCATCATATGAGCTTTTTATTCCTCCAGAAATTGCCCCAGTGAACATACATATTCACATCTCCTCTTGAACTTGAGAAAGACAGTCCAGGGGGGAACTCAGTGCGCTTGGCCGCCATTCTCCTCTATGATGTGCTGGGGGCCGGGATGTGCCCGTAACAGCAAATCCTACTCTGTATGGTGAGGCTGTGGGCCTCCACTCCTGGAGGGGAAATAAAAGTCATTGCTGCTGAGTGCTCAATCTCACAACCTCTTCAAAACACACATACTGTCTTCTCTTATTAAAAAACATTGGAGAGGGATCAAAATGGCAGTGGCGGCAGCCAGGATTCAGGAGATTCAGACAAATGCTATCCAATCCACCTTGAACTTTTGGAAAAAAATCTCTGCAAAGGGGGACTGGTCCTGCCACACATGCTTAGGAATTCTGGACATCATACCATGTAAAGAAGATGCTCAGAGGAGAACCAGGAGGACTCTGTAGTGAACTGTGGACCTCTGCCTTCAGAGGGAAGACAAAATTAATTGCCACTAGGTATTCGGGCTCCTAGCTTTTGCAAATGACATGTACTGCTTTCTCATATTAAAAAAAAAATAAGAAAAAAAAATGAAACATCTGTTGATGACCTGTTCACAGTGACAGAGAGCAGAGCCTGATGCACAGTAAGGCCAGTACCAGGGCCTCTGAGGCTAGGATAGGAGCCTTCTGGGTGGTGAGGCCGGTACAAGGGCCTGCAAGGCTGGAATCTGAGCCTGCCATGCGGTGAGACTGGTGCTGGGGCAAGCAAGGTGAGATCCGAGCCTGCAGTGAGTTGAGGCTGGTGCCAGGGCCAGCAAGGCCAGGATCAAAGCCAGCCATGAGGCAAGGCTGGTGCCTGCGCCAGAGAGGCTGGGATCGGAGCCTGCCAAGCAGCGAGGCCAGTGTTGGCACCTTTGAGACTGAGATCAGAGCCTGCAATGCAGCATCCACAGGGAAATATCACAGAAAATAAAAAATCAGATGCTTTCCCTAATATGCAAAAACTAGGAAGAAATGGGTAATAGGAGGAAATCTAGTGGAAGAAAGGGCCCTATGGAGAAGCAATTAAGGTGACCTATCAGATGGGATGGGAGGGGAGAAGATGGAATCTCTTGAAAGCACATGATGTACTTAAACAAATATATCAAAGTCAATCACTAATTCATGCATGGAATTGAGGAAGGGGGAGGGAATGGGATGGGTTTTGGATAAAGGCTAATTGGGTGATGTGTGTTTGTATATCCTCACAAGTCTTATATGAGTTGTTTTACTACAATGCACCAATAAAAATATATTAAAAAATAAATAAAATTACTTGCACATTAAAAAATAAAAGTTAATGGTTAGTGTTTATGAAAGAACATAGGAACATATATTTATTTCTCTGATCACTTTCCTATTTAGCCGGGCGTGGTAGCTCATGCTGGTAATCCCTACGCTTGGGAGGTGGAGACAGGAGGATCACGCAGGTTCGAAGCCAGCTATGCTGGCTTAAGAGACCCTGTTTCCAAATTTAAAAAAAAGTATAAAATGGGTCTGGGAGTGTAGCCCGGAGGTAGAAGGGTTTCCAGGAACCTCAGTACCACCAAAAAAAAAGTATATTTTTAAAAAAATGAGATGTCCACCTGCAAAGGAATGAAATCATGTCCTTATATACTCCGTATAAAAATCAATACAAAATATATAAAATACTTAAACATAGAACCCCAAACTGTAAAAATACTAGAAGAAAACACAGAAGGAAAGCTTTATGACACTAGTTTGGCCAATAAAGTTTTGAATATGATTCCTAAATGCAAAAAAAATCCCACAAAAATGATATTAAAAAAGAAAGAAAGTTCCTAACACTTAACATCTGCACAAAG
This sequence comes from Muscardinus avellanarius, assembly GCF_963383645.1. NCBI lineage: Eukaryota > Metazoa > Chordata > Mammalia > Rodentia > Gliridae > Muscardinus > Muscardinus avellanarius. The sequence continues at coordinate 66,865,006 of NC_137794.1, read as the reverse complement.
ATTTAATGTTGTCAGTGCTCTGGATTTTGGCCATTCTAATAAATGTGTAGTGATAGCTCATTTTTAAAATTTGTATTTCATGGTGAAAGTGAGATGAAACATCTTTTCACATGCTCATTTTTCATTTGTATATATATTTTTGACAAGGTGACTATGAAGCTCTTGGCCCCATTTTAAACTCAGTTATTTATTCATCAAAATTTTTGTGATTTTTTTCTCATATAGATATTGTACATGTTTTTTTGTGCGTATACCTAAGTATTTCATTTTTGCATGTGCTAATGTATGTGGTATTATATTTTTATCCTCAAATACTATTTGTTATTGCTGCTACAAAGGAAAACTAATCAACTTTTGTATATGAAGCTCGCATCCTATAACCTTTTTATATTAGTTCCAGGAATATTGTTATCAGTTACTGAGAACTTTCTAAATAGATGAACCTGTCATTTGAAAATAGTCAGAATATCTTTTATTTCTATTTATTATTTTATTGCATTATCTAGGACTTTTAGTAAAATGTAGAAGAAACTGATGAGAGGAAACATTCTTGCCTATTTTTTATATAAATGGGAAAAGATCATTTCTTATAAAGAACAATAAAATGTGTTGTAGATATTCTTTATTAAGTTGAGGCTGTTTTTTCTCTTTCTCCTTTACAGGCTGGTATAGATTAGATCTGGAATATCCTCCCTCAACCTCATGGGAGCTTGCTGCATTGGGTCCAGACATAGTCCCCAGCATAGCCAGTTTCAGAGGTAGGCTTTTAGGCAATAATTGGACTGACCTTATGGGTAGATTAGTCAGTTCGATGGAATAACAATTCAAATGAAATTAGTAAATGGTAACCATAGGCAGGTAGGATGTGGCTGGAAGAGATTGCTCACTGGAGGTGTGCCCTGGAAGGGTTTATCTTCCTTCTTCTCCCGGCCTCTTTCTTTCTCTCTGTCTCTCTGTCAATTACTAGAATTATACACATGTGCCACCATGCTAAGCGCAGTTGTTTTTCTTTAAAGTAATTTTTTTTCTCCTTCCATTATTCCCACTACACATATGTCACACCTTTTGTATTTGCCCACAATTGTTGAATACTGTTCATATGTTTTTCCTCTTTGATTTTTATTTTTAAAGATTTGGAGATAAGAGCCGGGCATAATGGCACACACTTGTAATCCCAGGATTCTGGAGGCTGAGGCTGGAGGATCGCAGTTTATAGACAGTCTCAGTGACTGAGCGAGGCCCTTCACAATTTAGTGAGACCCTTTTTCACTAAATAGCTCGGAGGTAAAATGTCCCTGGATTCCATCCCCAGTACCACACACACACACAAAAGTTATGAAGATTTGGAGATATTATCAAGCTCAAAGATTATTTTTGTCCAGTCTAATAAGCCCATTAAAGACATTCTTCATTTTCATTACATTTTTTTTATTGGTACTTGGGATGGAACCCAGGGACATTCTACCTCTGAGCTACATTCCCAGCCCTTTTTTTTATCCTTTATTTTGAAACAGGTATCACTGAGTTACAAAAGGCCTCACTCAGTAGATGAGGCTGTCCACAAACCACAATCCTCCTCTCTCAGCCTCCCAAATGCTGGGATTACAAGCCCAGCTACAATGGTTTTGATTTCTCACATTTCTTTTTTATTTTGTAATATTTATTCATTTACTTATTTATTTATATTTGTGGTACTGGAGATTAAACCTAGGGACATTCTATCTCTGAATTACACCCCCAGCCCTATTTTATTCTTTATTTGGAAACAGGGTCTCACTAAGTTGAAGAGGGCCTCACAAGTTGTTGAGGCTGGCCAAGAACCTGTGATCCTCCTGTCTCAGGCTCCCAAGTATAGGGATTACAAACATGGGCTACCACACCCAGCAGCATTTTTTTTTCATTTCTTTCTCTGTGCATTTTTATGTTATGTGCATGTATGTAAGTGCATGCGTGTGCGTGTGTGTGTGTGTGTGCGTGTGTGTGTGTGTGTGTGTGTGTGTATGCATGTGTGTATGTGTGCATGCATGTGTATGGTACTGGGGATAGAGCCCAGGAGTGTTCTACCTCTGTGCTACCCCTTTCAGACCTATTTATTTTTTATTTTGAAATAGGTTTGCCACACTAAACTTGTGATCCTATGATTTATGTCTTATATTCAACTTTCTTTTTATATTTTCAAATGTCCATTTGTTTGCTTATCTTACCTCTCTACTCTTGCATGTTATCTACTTCATCCATTAGCGCCCTTAACTTAATCATAATGGCTTTCAACACCCAGTCTGATAATTCCAACATCTATCATATTAGAATCTGGCAGCAATACTTGCTCTAATTCTTCAATCTATCTTTTAATTTTTTGTCTTTCTGTATACTTTGTATTTTTTTCTAATAGGTGCATATAACATACTGAAAGAAAGTAACTACTAAAAATAAGCTTTTGGTAATAAAAAGGGGAGAAGAGAAGCATTGTTAGTCCTATGATTGGGTTTCAGGCTTAGAGAGTCCCAGTCTCTGAACTTTGAACCTCACATGTGCTTTTCATTACCCACACCCCATCTTTAGGGGGACAGGATGGCTGGAATAGACTGCAGTAGGGAAATTTCTTTCTCTCACATGGAAAGATACATGGATCAAAACTTGAGTGGTTCCCTTTCTCCAAGTAGAAAGCTAAAGTTGACTAACTTTGACCACTTCTCTTCCAGAAGGTCAGTTAGGCTCTGAAAAAACCTATGCAGCTTAGTTGCTGGTTAAATGGTTTTTCTGAAGTACAGATCTTATTGAGAATAACAGACTACTCTTGACTAATCTCAGGATTGTTCCTTAGTCTCTCTCCCTGCTAGGAGCAGGAGAAAAAAATTTTTTCTAATCACTGAGAAATTATCAAAGATCCAGGAAAACAAAACCTCATAAAGATAGGTGTTCCCATCCTTCCTGACTGGTTACCACTGGAGATTTTATCACTCAGATTTGAATACATTGACACCTTTGCAATTTGTTAACTGCAGTTTAGCTCTTCCTACACTGGCTCTGGTTCCCCTGAATGTTTATGTTCAGATACATTGCAATTTTCTGTATTTCCCTGTCTGACTATCTAATTTTAGGGACTGTGTTTTTCTCTGTGACCTTACTTCTGGAGGTCTAAGATGACTTTCTCATTTCTCAGTTTGTTCAGCTTTATTTTGTTAAAATAGAATGGAAACATTTAGTCTCTTTATGTGGCAAAGCAGAAAACAATCTGGAAGTCCCTAAATCTTTTTAATACCAATTTTATCTCTCTATTGATTTTTATAGACACCAAATTATTTATATATTTTTATATAGAGAGATTGCTATATTGCCCATATTCGTCTCAAATGCATGAGCTCAAACCATCCTTCTGTCTCAGCCTCCCTAGTAGTGGGAACTACTAGGCCACCAGGCCTGTTTTATTGTTGATCCTATTTTAATTTTACCTCTTCCAGAAAAAAAAATCACATGGAAGAGTTTGATGGATGTGAAGGTTGTTATATATCACATATTTTCCAATATAAAGGAATGTTTCCTGGCTGATTAAAATAACACAACTTTATATTTTTATGATATTTTGTACATTCATGCAATAAGACATATTTCTTATTTTTCACAACCAAACTCTTAATTGAACAGAAAGTTATTATCTCAAATTACAAATGAGGGATCTAAGGCTTAGCATGGCACTGGTACTCTTTTGAGGTCATAGAGTTGAGTAAAAGGCAGAGTCTGAATTGTACCTCAGATTTCTCCTTCTTCAGTATGCTGTACCTTATGCTCTTATAATACTATTACATTCCTTGTATTGGCAAAAAAGGTTTTTCTACTCTGCCACATCACGTGGCAGACATCTACAAGACAGACACAGCTGAATCTATTTGAATTTGCTCTAGGTTGTTAAAGCACCAGCACTTCTGGTAAGATAGTTAACCATACATAAGATTTAAATGCTTGATTTATAAAAGAATATATGATGATTGTCAGGAAAAGTGAATTGTCAAGGGCATTAATAATCTTTTATTGACAATATTTTTCTAATACTGCCAAGTATTTGTTCTTTTTCTTAAATCACTTTTTGCTTTATGTTTCAGCTTACATCATTATAATTTCTCTGGGTTTTAACAGTGCCAGATAAAGTTGGAATTTATAAAAAGCTTTCCTTTGCAGACAAAAGTTGGCAAGCACCCATTGTGAAACAAATGCAAGAGGTACTATGGCATTTGTGAGGCTCAGAATATTAGAAACATATGATCGCTGATGACAAGCAGACTAAGAAAAAACCCTAGAAATATGTACAACATGCCTTTGATTTTCCAAAACTGTGATGTGGGAAGACTGGAAAGTCTTGAATTGTTAACTCAATTACAAAGAATCTCTCATTAAGATGAAAATGGAAACACAAAGGATACCAGTGGGACTCCAGATATTGGAGGGGAAATACTAGCTAAGTTTGAATGGAAAGATAGGAGAGGAGGAAGGCCGATCTTGATTAATGAGGGTCTACACCTGAACATGTGTAAAATTATGAATAAGACATGGTTAACCTGGACAACCATTGGTGGGAGGGGGGAAGGGAAAACGGGGAGGGAGAGGGCACCAAATATAGTTTAAATGTATACTATTTATGTTCAATAAAAAAATAAATAAAGTGCTATATAAACCCTCCCAAAAAAGAACTCAAGTATGTTTTGAAGAATGTAAAATATGTATAAGTAAAATATAAATAATTATGAAATAAATAAAACATGTATATTTTATGTTCTTATTGAAATACATATTTCTCAGTAAATATTTAGAAGTACCTCCACATTTTCAAAAAAAGGAAAAGCTTCTACTGCCCAACAAGTGCTGTATAGACTAGGTAAATAAAGTGGGAAGGGGTGAGTAGACTTTGTCACCCGTTTTTTAAAATTATAATAGTCTATAAGTTAAGAGACCCAGCAGTACAGATGAATAACCATGAATAGAAATTTCTGAGATAATCTTGCAGTTGTTTTTATTTGGTTTAAATGAGCTGCATTAAGCATCACCAGTATTGGGGGAAAATTAATAGACAGATCTTCAGGTTCTGGCTAATCGAAAGCTTGGTTGTTTCTAAGTGGTTTCGTTCTCTCCATTTATAACCATGTGACAAGGCCTAGTTCCTATTCTTTAATTTTCACTGTCTCTGTTATTAATGTCATTACCTCAGTAACTGTTTCCCAGGCATAATAATTCTGTGCCCTGCTAAAATAACAACTATTTCTCTCATTCTTTAATTCACTATGCAAATAGCAGATGTGCATCAGGATTCAGGAGCACTTAATGTCTGTCAATGCTTGGTCACTGCACATCTGTTATTCAATTTATTCACAGACAGAAAATGATATAGTTGCATTAGTTCCTGGTTTCTCAATGATAAACATGTGTCACATTTTGCAAAAATGAGTAAGAAACAGAGGGAGTTGGACTACAAAGATTAGAATGCAGCAAATAAATGAAAGTGCTAAGGGTAGAAGTAAAATTTGAATTGAATGAAAATAAAATTATAGAATAAATAGGGGACTGTGGGAAAATTTATATGGCTACCATTGGAGAGACTGACTCTATATCTGCAGCCAGGAAATTTTACAGTGGGTAAACCTACCGGCATAAATAAAGTGGTTATAACAATAAAAAGGATGACATTGTCCTTGAGAAAGCGATGCTAGTAAGAAAAAAAAGAAAACAACCTCAGATTAAAGCAACATTCAAGGATTTTACAATATTGAAAGCACAAAGGAGACAATGTCAGAAGCACATTCAAACTGTGGAGTATGACAATTTTTTAAGCCTCCAAAAAGATGGTAGCTCTGTATCTGTGTTATGAACAAGAAATCAAAGCAATTTTCAAACCATTCTTGCCAGCTTTTTAAGAAAGAAATAAAACACTTTATCAATGTTTCTATAGGTTCTTTTTCTCTGTGTGATGACTTGTCTTGAGCCTGTGGGGAACAAGCAGGCCCCTGACTTCTTCAAGTCCACATTTCTTTGCCTCCAATTCTTATGTATCCGAAGACAGGTAACCAAAGACACACCTTTGTAAGAGGACTGTTTCTATAGTTTACATCATGGCCTGTTATGTAATATTGGTTTTATAGGACTTTTTATTTTTGTGCATTTAAAACTGACAGTAAGAGAGTTTTTTTAATGTTTTATGAGACATTTTATAGGTTATAGAAGAATAATTTTCCAATAGATTATTAATATAATTCCACAAAGTTTTAGTTTGTATGGTAGTTTTTTATAGCATTATACTACTGTGCAAAGTGAGGATTACCTCTATGCATATATGCATGCACATATGCATTCACACACACACACACACACACACACACACACACACACATATGCTTACATGTATATGTGACTACATCTGTGTGTCATGGTGGTGGTCTGAGATCCTCAGACTTGAAGATTTCACTGTTGGGAGATAAAAATTAGAAATCTGTTCAACTAAAGTTTTGATATACAGTATTAGCAGTCATTCTTAAAATAATAATTAAGCCCAAGCCGGGGGTGTGGAAGCATACACTTGTAATCTCAGTACTTGGGACTCTGAGACAGGAGGATCATGTAGGTTTGAAGCCAGCTTCAGCTACTTAGTGAGGTTCTCAGCAAGTGAGTGAAACCACACACACACACACACACACACACACACACACACACATGCACAAATACACACACACACATGCACAAACACACACATACCCACACAAAACAAAAAAACAAACAAAAAACTAAGCCCAGATATATTTTACATCCAAATGATAGATTACTAAAAAAGAAATGTCATAAAAATAAATGATTTTAGAATAAATATTATATTACACAAAGTTCAGTGGAGGGCTTCCAAGGTTATCTTTTTTTTTTTTTTGTGGTACTGGGGTTCCTGGAAACCCCTTCTGCCTCCGGGCTACACTCCCAGACCTTCTTTTTTTTATATTTTTATTTAGAAACAGGGTCTCTTAAACCAGTTCGGCTGGCTTCGAACCTGCGTGATCCTCCTGTCTCCGCCTCCCAAGTGCTGGTATTACAAGCGTGTGCCACTGTGCCCGGCTAGAGGTTATCTTTTTATTTAAAAGTTTCCTGAGACTTTGAAGATAGTGGCAGAGGCAAATTCTGAATTTATCAGCAGGTTTAGTCCAACGTCTCTGGAAAGTTCACTCAGCATGGTAGCATAGCAATCGCTTGGCAGTTAATGCTGTCTGACATTTCCTGTCCCCAAATATTAACTGTTTACTACAAATGATGCAATTTAGTTACTAATCAAAATCAAAATACCTTAAATGCAATTGTTGGCTTCCTAGAAGTGAATTCCTCAGCATATTTCACCTGTTCTAATTTTTTGGTTCATTTATTCTTATTTCTTGCACATATTGAACAAACCATACTCAGTAATAGAAAGTATATTGCAATCCATTGTACAAATAAAACATTCATTTCTTCTTAATATTGAGGCGTTGTAAAAAATATTTATATATGTTGCTTACCTTTCTTTCAAAACTAAGACTTCCCACATTCATCCAAGTCAGCATATGCCATTAAAAAAAACCAAAGCAACAAATAAATAAAACCCCTCCTATGTCACAATAACTTTTGTTCACATACACAGTAAATAATATTTAATGAAGTCATTTTGTATTTGTCTTCAAATATCAGCAAGTTCACATAAACAGAAACCAATACCATTTTTCAGCATAATTCATAAAAATTAGAAGGTATTTTAACTAATTCTTCATGAGCAATTATAATTGTATATCTTATAAAATGCAATGCTTATTAATAAAAGATTTCTTGCTGTAAAGAAAAATTGCCAGATTTCAGAATACATTATATTAAAAAGTTTTTTTAAAAAAATTTTAGTAACCTCCCTTTGAGTTTTGTGTGGTTTAAGAGATTTTATTCAACCATCAGAGCAATAGTTAAAACTTGTCCAATTAGATGTATGAAGCATGGTTAGTCCACTTGGGGTTCCAGTGTGCTCTGAGGAGGTTTCAAATATTCTACTCAATATCACCCTTAAAATGTTACATGTACCCTCTCCCCATTTACTTACCTAATCCCCTGCACGCACCTAATTTATTTTGTCAGTGATGTTTATATCAGTAATATCAGTTATATCAGTAAACTTTACTATTTATGCCAGTAAAGTTGTTACCTGAACATAGATGAATTTCAGTCTGAAACAACATATGATTGGAAGATTCATAAATAGCTCTTGATTTTAAATGGCAAATTAATCACATCTATCTATTTTTTAAGGATTCAAGGGATAGCCGTTTATTCTCATTTTTTAAGACTTGCTATAGGAACTATCAGCTCTTTCCAAATCCGTCAGAGTTATAAGGAGCAACCAAATTGAATTTGTTACTTATCTTTAAAACAGACCGTTCACTAATTTTAAGGTTTAGCTATTGAAACTCATCCTCATATACACTCTAAATACATAATTCTATAAGACCCATAAAATGTAAACTTGCTATAAAGTAGTCAAAAATTTGCCATAAAAGGATGGAAGTCAACAATGCCATGTCCATTGCTTTTTAAAAGGCTGAGTGAATTTGAAAAGTTCTAAGAACTTGATGCTTCATTTTTTATTTGTAAACTGAGTATAATAATTTAAACTGCATAATGTTACTAAGGAGATTAGATGACCTAAATTATTACACTTAGAAGAATATGACAAACAATGAAATATTATCATAAGCAATCATGTAACTTATCAACAAGATGTTATTATTCAGAAGTTTTGACTAGGACAAGTGCCAAACTCCATGGGATATAGAACTTAATATAGAATTGCCCTAGAATAGCCATGATGTATGGTAATCCTACTTTTTATTATATTGTTGTTTTATTTATATTTAATTAAGCAAGTGCAATTTACCTTTTCACAAACCAGCCCCATCTTACATCTTTTTGTTAGTACAAAAAGATTACAACCTACCCAAGATAGAAAAGATGAAAAATGTAAGATAACATTAGCGAGTGAAGTGGGCCAGGGACTCACTTTCTAAAACTTGACTTCTCCAGTAGAAACCTTCCTGTACTTTTCGAAGCCTTCATTACTTTTATTTCCACAAGTTCAGTTGCAAACTCATATTAGCTTTGAAAAAAGGATAAGCAGTACGCATTTTTTTTTACAAAGACATAATATTAAAGAGAAATGAATGTTTTATTTGTATAGTGAATTGCAATATGCATTCTATTACTAAGTGTGGTTTGTTCATATGCTCAAGAAACAAAAACAAATTGACTAAAAATATTAGAGCAGGTAAAATATGCTGAGGAAGTCAATTCTAGGAAGCCAACAATTGCATTTAAGGTATTTTGATTAGTAACTACATTACCACATTTGTAGAAATGTTACTTTTTTGAGGGGAAAGAAAGTACAGAGTGTGTAACCAAAGACTCCATGGACACAGGAATCAATTTGCAGTTGATTGCTGGAGGAATTCCTTCCCCCTGGCTCTAAGATTATAAAGATGACTATAGTGACTCACTTTCTAGACCTGAGCTCTCCAGTAGAAACCCTTCTATCCTTTTTAAAATCTTCATTACTTTTATTTACACAAGCTTAGGGTAACAAAAGTTCAGTTGCAACTCAAATTTATGTGAATTCCGTCTAATAATTATATACATTCATCTAAAGTCAGTGGTTTGTATGAAAGGAATCCTTTGGAGTTAAATAATTCTTATTCATGACCCCATTTTGCTCTTCAGATTAAACATTTTTCTTATATTTTATAGCTTAAAACTAGAAATACTGTGGCATTTTTCTTTCTGCAGCTAGAGAGTTATAACAAGGTATCAAGCATGTTTATGTAACAATGATGCTAACATCTGGGTTATGTCAAAATTCTTTCATTTATTACTTCAGGTTTACCAGAAATTATGGGTATTTGTAAAACTAGCTTGCAGAGTATGAACATATTTTACTGCTATAACCTGAATATACTCTAAACAGACGAAATAAGGAAATGAGATTATTCATTCATGAATGACAACTGAGGGAGTTAGGGGAGGTATTAGGTATGCTGAAATTGTCTCTAATATACCAAGCTTGGGAATTAAAGAAGGATACAAATCTACTTTTCTGACTAGTGGTAAGGTTTGTTTTTACTACTTTAGTAGGCTAGCTCCAGACTAGAACCAAGAAAACCTTAGCCATCAACTAAACTTTCCACATAGCCTCCCTGAATTTCAGTGTCTTCTTAATAGAAGAAAGTTGAATGGAGATAATGTTCAAAGTTTTCACTGTAATTGTAATTATGTGGTTCTAGGGCCTTTTTTACTCCAGTTTTAAAGAAACTAGTTATACTTCTGGAATAATAAGTCTTGTGATCATATAATTCTACATGAACTCATATTAGAGAAACTTGAAGGAAGAGACACAAGGTCACTTATAAGAGTTAAAGCCCGTTGTAAGCAGATAGTGTACCTTAGATATTGTATTTCTGCTTGGAAATATTTGTCACTGCACCATAGATATCTGCACTTAGGGTCAAGATTAACATTGGCTGCCCTGTAACACTTGTTTTGAATTACTCTTAAAATTAAATAGTCAACTGTATAAATAATTTTGTGGGTTCATGGGAATTCTCCAAATCTCAGGTCCTTGGTGTTTCTTAGATGCACTGGATACTTCTGCCTCAGTTTTTCAAGTTAAGATACTATGTACTTTTTATTTATTTATTTATTTTTTTGGTGGTACTGGGGATGAAACCCTTCTACCTCCGGGGTACACTCCCAGACCTATTTTATATTTTATTTGGAAACGTCTCTTAAGCCAGCTGAGGCTGGCTTTGAACCTGCGCCATCCTCCTGTCTCAGCCTCCCAAGCGGGGGGGATTACAAGCGTGCACTACCACGCCTGGTCAAGATACTACATACTTTTTTTACATAGGAAGATGGAACTGGCATAGAGACAGTCTGCCATTCACTTTATGAGGACCAGATTAGTGTCAATGGGAAAGGTGATGAAATTGATTTCAACCAGGATACAATACAATGGGTCCAACTGGGTGATAGGCTGGAAGATCAGGCAGAAAAAGGGCTTCTCTTTTCTTTATAGATTTTAATATATCCTTTTCTTTAAGTCTCTGATTCTGGATACTAAGCCTTTGTTTTATGATTACAATTTATCTGCCATCATCCCTAATTACTAAAAGTGTGACGTTCATCTTGAATTTATTTTGGAGTTGTATTGAATGGTATGATAGTAGAGTTATCATTCTACTGCTAAGCTTTTTCCAAATGTTATCCCTGGATTACATTTACTAAAGAACTCATTTGTGCAGTCATATCCATCAGAATGCTGTTCTTTAGAAAGGGTACTTGGATCTGTGAGTCTCTGCAGTAAAAAGTAGAGTCACAGGCTCCTTCTCCCCAGACACCTATCAAAGGTGAAGAGAGACGAAGTTGAACTAACACCCAGGGCAAAGAGATTCCAAGAAAGGTTACTCAGTGTCTGCCAAGGCTGCGAAGCTTCATCATATGTCCCACTAGGAACACTTTGAATGAAGGAAATTTTAATATGATTGCAGCTACAGAACAAACATTTTTACCTCCAAGAATAATACGCTTTTTTTTTTTTTTTTTTTTTTTTTTAGTGAGCTGACATATTCTGGCCTGCTTTCTTGTGTGAAGAAGCTCAAGTTTCAGTATATTAAATTTATGATGCCACTTGGGCCTTCCAAGGGAACTTAGGAAACAGACACATGGTGTTTTAAGAGAAATCTTATTTTTAAAATCAACCATGGTTTGTATAAAACTTAGATATATCCTTTGGTTAAAAAAGAAAGAAAAAAATGAAACCCAGCAATAGCTGCTCAACAATGATGCTTTTTTAGATAAGAGAGCTGAGATACATTATATAATTGGCTGAGAATATGTAATTTTATCCATGGCAAGTTGGACTTCACATTTTATAACCAATTAGGGGTTTCATTAAGCTTGATGTCACATGAATTTGATTCCATGTCAATTCTTTACTTTCATTCCAACTGTGGCAACCTTTAAACATTTCCCAACTGTAAAAATGTGCTTTGCATAGTAATTCCTCAAAGAAAGCCAAATTTAAGCTTTGTCAGTTTTCTATCTCTCTTCTTATCAGTCACATCATCACCTTAGCAAAAATCATTTCATTTGGGTCGTATTACCAATATAAGGCCCTAAGACAGGGAAACTTTTCCTGATGTTTCTGAAACTAATGTTGCCAGACTTCCTGGGATCCCTAGTCAGACATAGTGGAATGCCTTTCATTTTTCTTTGTGCAGTCTCAGGATCCTCAGGATCCCCAGGGTGAATAACTTTTATGTACTGCAAACACCTTAAGAGCTAGAAAGTATGACTAAAGTGGAAGTCACCAGGCCTAGAGAAAGAAATGGTAACAGGTAACTTGGAAAGAGGAACTAAGTAAATGTCTTTGTTTTGCTGGGTAATCCCAGCATTTGGGAGGCTGAGACAGGAGGATTGAGGTTTAAGGACAGCCTCAGCTACTTATTGAGACCCTGTTTCAAAATAAGAATAAAAAATAGGGCTGGGGGTGTAGCTCAGAGGTGGAATGTCCCTGGGTTCCATCCCTAGTTAAAAAAAAAAAACAACACAATTATGTCATTTACAGGGAAATGGATAGAACTGGAGAACATTATGCTAAGCGTTATTAGTCAGTCACAAAACATAGAAATCAGATGCTCTCCTTAGTATGCGGGAGCTACAGAGAAAATGCATCATAGAAGGAACTCTAGACAAAGAAATAGATACTAGAGATGAGCAAATAAGGTGACCTAACTTAGGGGATGAGAGGGGGAAGAGGGGAATTCTCTAACACAGATGATGTATATTAACAAACATCAATGTCAGTCACTAAGCCAAACATGAGAAGGAGAAAGTGAAAGAGAATGAGGTGGGAACTGGGTAAGGGCTAATTGGGTGATGTGTGCATGTATGTCTCCACCATCTTGTACCATATTAAGTGATATGACTACAATGTACCTCTAAAAATTTAAAAAATAATCATGTTACTTTTGGATGGTTCTTAGGTAAAATATTCACAACAATAGATATTTACTAAGGTAGAGAGAAGGCAGAATGAACCACTGAGTTGGGATCACATTGGAGAACAGTTTGGAGAGATATCTCTGTCATGTGCACCATCACAACTGTACATGAACATATAAATAAGGGTAGCCTGTGAAAGCTATTTGGTGGATGTTAATGAAAATCTTCCTCTAATACTGGGGGATGTACCTCAGTGTTTGAGTCCATATCTAGCGAGGCTCTGAGTTCAGTCCTTATTACCACCACAAATAAAAATGGGGAGCAAAGATTCTTTCTCTAACCAGACCAACTTTGCCTTCTCAAAATATCATCCCCCTCCCTCTTGAGAGGTGTCAAGAGTGGTAATTTGTCATATCTAAGCCACATCTTGGTTTCCCCAGCAATCTCTCCTCCCCTCCCTTCATACACACAGGTGACATAGTAGTGCTTTGTGATGTTAAAGCATCTCCTTAGCCATCATTGGCTGGGGAGTACCTTGCTGACCAATCAAAGATGATGGGTGTGGTCCCTCATTGTCTCCAGGAGGGTATATATAGGGCTGCTAGAGCTCTGGAGTAGACTCCTGGGAAACTTCAATATGGCTAAGGCAACCAAGAAATCACTGAAGCCTGATAGGGATACAGACCAACCAAGCACAAGTACCAAAGTAAGGAAGATGAAGAATCCTTGTCAACGCAGTTGCAGAGTTGGTGTCAAGGTGCTGAAGACCACAAAGAAGATGCAAAGATCCCTTCCAAAGAATCTGAAGAAGAAAGCCTCTGAAACTGCTACCACCATGAAGTCTAACAAACCTAAAGGAACAATCCTCTTTGGTCATTACCATCGGCTGAATAAAAAACTGAATAAAATTGAGCCAGACCATCGCCAAAAGAAACAAAAGAACATGGAGAACTCCAGCGTTTCAAGTGATGACCTGGAAAGCCTTTAATTTCCAAGAATGCCAGAGATCTCTGGATTAGCTCAAATTTTCCAGAGTTCTAGCTGTTGAGAAATGGCCAATTGTACCAACACTCAATTTTACAACAGGGTACATTGATGGTGACCCAAAAAATAAAATCGATCTGATGTGAAAAAAAGAAAGGCATGTTGAAGTGTCAGACCATTAATCCTAAAATGATTAGCAACTTTCTTAATATCTTTTTTGTGTTATTCTTCTAAGAACTGATGAGAGAAACAGTTTATGTAAAAATACAACTGCTGTGTATTTTAAAAATCATAGGAAAATATGAATTATTGATAACTCTGTGGACTATACTCAGTTGCTTTTTCTACTTATATAAATGCCATTATTCCATATGTTTTTCAGAATGGTAGCAAGAATGATCCAGACATAAGAGGTTGCTAGCTCAGGCATGCAATGTGCCCTGTAAACCACCACTTCAGAATCAGGCCGCAACTTGCTTGCTCACTTATCCCCAATAATATAGACATATGAAATACAGAATACAACAAAAACTTTTGTCTAGAAGTTTTCATGCCAAAAGCTAAATTTTTGAATGAAGATCTCGAAAGTCAATTGTCTATTTTTATTCCTGCTCTACTTTGCCACATTTTTCATCTAACCCAAAGAAAAGTGATTATCCAGTATCGTAAGTTTCAAAACAGAATTTTACTAGTAAAATTTTGCAAATCTAAATGATACATGAGGACTCTAGGTTATGTATTTAGATTGGGCTTGCATTCATAAATCATTACAAAAAAATCAGAGAAAAACTCATCAGTCATTGCAAAATAGTTTAAAGTACCAGAAATACATAATGTGAAAATGAAATATTTTTATTTTTTATTTTTTAACATTTTTTTATTGAACATAAATAGTATACATTTAAACTATATTTGGTGCCCTCCCCCCCGCCCCCGTTTTCCCTCCCCCCCCTCCCACCAATGGTTGTCTAGGTTAACCATGTCTTATTCATAATTTATGTTTTTATTTTTTAAAGTAACTGCTATCTTTGTTTGGGGGGTACTTTTGAAATCAGTTAATTCAACCCCTTTTCTCATCAAATCCATTCAAACACAATTTTATTATTTTCTCAGAAAATGTATTTAATTGTGTATTTTTTTTTATAATTTGGGGAAGGAGGTTACTGAGGGTTTAACCCAGGGGAATTCTACTTCTGGGACATGTACCCAACTCCTTTTTAATGTTTTTATTTTGAAAGAGAGTCTCAGTACATTGCTGAAGGTCTCCAAGTTGCTAAGGCTGAACTCACACCTGTAATCCTCCTGTATCGGACTCCCAAGTACTGAGATTACAAGTGTGCAGTACCATGTCTGGCTCATGGGGAGCAAAACAACTTAGTGGTAGAACAGTTGCCTAGAATATGTGAGGCTCTAAGTTGAATACCCAGCACTGAAAAGGTATGTTACATTATCTTCGACTGCTCTTTGACATAAATTTCACGGTATTGTTCAAGTTCTATTTTAAACTTTTATAGGGTTTTCTAATGTAAACACACAATATTTGTTATGAAAAATTTTCTTGCTATATTAAAGATCAATAACAAGCATATAGAAAACATAAAAAATACTTTCAGAATAGAATATGACATGTTAATATAAGTGTTATTAAACAAAATGTGTCATAAAAATAAAACAGAGTAATCAGAAAAATTACAAATACATATTTTATAAAGAAATTAATATAATTGAATACTCTTAATTATAAGTACAAAAATATTTGTATACAATAGTTATATATAGATTGATATATCTAAATATCAATATTCTATATAGTTATATACTTACTTAGTATATAACTAACAAAGTACTTGTGATGTAATTTTTTACATTTTATTTTTTATTTTATAAATGTATATATACTGCAATAAGAAAACATAACATCTAAAATTATTAACCATTTCTTAATACCATCTAATATTTGAGAATATTTTAAAATTCAAATTTCTGTATTTTCTTAAATGGCAGTGATTTCTTGGATATGATTCCAAAAGCACAGGCAACAAAAGAATAAACAAACTTCATTGTACATGCAAAGACAATATAAACAGAATTAAAAGTTACTGATAGAATGGGATAAAATATTTTCAAATGCTATATCTGGAGGTGTATTAATATTCCAAATAGAAATCCCAAATATTAGCAACAATAAAAGAAAACAATACAATTTAGAAATAGGTAAAAGACTAAAATAGATAATGAATCTCCAAAGATTTTTATATGACCAATAAACATATATCACTCATCATTATCATAATATAATTAATAATTAAGAAAATACAAATAAAAACTATAGTGAAATACTACTTCACATTTGTTAGGATGGCTACTTAACATGAATTACCTTGCTCCAGCCCTTTACCTTGAGTTTTTTTACTATCTTTGTAAAGTGTATTTCTTTGTAAAGTGTATTTCTCTATGTTTGGACAATTTTCTGCTTTTATTTCTTTGAAGAGATTATTGATCCCTTTGGTTTCACCTTCTTTTGCCTCCTCAATTCCGATTATTCATAGTTAGCTCTCTTAAAATGGGTCCATACTTCTTCAATGTCAGATTCGTGCTGTCTGATTTTTTTTCTAAGTTATAAATTATGCATTCGTTTTTGGAGTGATCATCTTCTAGGAGTGAGATTCTATTCTCCATGTGGTCTAATCGATTGTTTACAGTTTGAATTGATGCCTTTATTTCAATGATTGCATCCTGTATTTCTTTTAGACTCACTAAATTCTTTTCGAAGGTCCTGTATTCTACAGTTATATTCCTGATTTGATCTTCTGGAGATCTCTGAATTTCTGTGTTATCAGTTTCTGATATTATGGGGTTGTGGGCATTCATTGCTCTATTGTTGTTCCTCATTCCGATGCTTTCAGAAGTTTGTATCTTCTCTGGCTTCTTCCCCGGGTCATCACAACTTCACATAGGGTGCTCTAGATCTCGAGTTTGTGGTAATCTCAGCTGCCACTACTCCTTTACTGGGTTGTATTGCAAAGTCTCAGACCCAGGGAGATAATCAAGGCTGTGGGAGACCATGGGGGTGCCGGGCTGGGCGTTTTCCCACAGGAACCTGTGACTAGGGTGTGGTATCTCTGCCACTGCTACTTCTTCACTGGGTTGGACTGCAAAATCTAAGACCCAGGGAGATTATCAAAGCTGCACAAATCCTGGAGATGCCGTGCTGGGATTTCTCCTTTGGGGGCACAATTTCAGTCACAGTTATTGTGCACACTGATCTGGAAATGTTGCGGGCGTGGAGAACTTGCCACTGCTGCTGGCAATATGGCGACACTGCCATGCCCTCGGCTGTGAGGCTGGCGTATTTCTTTTCTTGTTTTGAACTCCATTCTGAGTCCCTGGAAGGCATGATGAGCTTAGCCACTGGGAGTTTTAGACGTTCTTTGCGCTGAAAGAACTGCTGAATTACACCCAAATAATCCGTAGCTGCTCACTTCAGCTCATTGTTTACCTTTTTTCTCTGGAGCCTGGTGCTGTGAGGCAAGATGGTACCAGCACAACTCTGCCGCCACAATGTGGGCTGGTTTCTCTTCTGGTCTCTGGTTGTTCTTTTAGACTTCTTTTATTCTGTCCCTTGTGTTTACATTTTTTGTTTATCTACTGATAGTGTTTTCTGGTTCTGAAAAACGCTGATTTTGTGGCAACAGAGATCAAGTGTTAGCAGGACTCATAAACGCTGCTTTTCTCAGTTGCCATCTTCCCAGAAGTCCAAGAGGTTTTTTTTTTTTTTTTTTTTTTTGGTACTGGGGGTGGAAACCAGGGGCTTTTCTATAATCCCAGACCTATTTTATATTTTATTTGGAAACAGGGTCTCACTAAGTTAACGAGAACCTCACTAAGTAGCTGAGGCTGGCTTCGAACCTGTGCAATCCTCCTATCTCAGCTTCCCAAGCTCTGGGATTACAAGCGTACTCCACCACGCCTGGCTGTACATTTTACTTTTATGAAAATATCTATACAAAGCAATTAAGAACAATGATTATCCTACCCTTTTTCTACTCTGGACCTGTTCTTCAGAAGAAAGTGCTTTAATGTTTTTAGCTCTTTCTCCTTGGAAAAGAATATTTTTTAGTGCTAGGTCTCCATCTATCATTTTATTTAGTGACTATCTTCTTCATGATAGATGAACATTTATCTTCTTTTTGCCTTTTCTCTAGCACCACTTTCCCCACATTGGAGATAAATGTTTTTCTAATGTTTTAGTTCTGTTTCAACATGTTCTTTTGTATCTGTAGTTAATATTTTAACTTCTTATTTCATGTATTTTAAAGTACAAATAGTCACTTTGATGTTTCATCTTATAAAATAAGGATACCATCTCCTCCCTACTGAAATGTTAATAATGTATAGATAGTGTATGGGTACATATATATTGGTAATTAGAGCCAGAGTGACTATTTTCCATTCCTTATTCTGCCACTTTCCCCCCAAAGTTTCTAATTATTATTCTAAAAATACTATTTATAATAAGTATACCTTCTATTTTTTATTAACTTCTCTACTGTATATGTTTTTTGGAGCTCTTCATCCAGAACTTTGTGTTCTGCTTTGACCTAAATCAGTAGTTCTATAGGAAATACTGAAGGGGGTCGGGGGTCGGCGCAGGAAAGACCCAAGGCCAGCTGTTGGAGATAAGCAAGCAAGCAAGCAAGCAAGCAAAAGCTTATTAAGACAGCCCAGCTCCCTTTTATATCAGGCAGCTGGGAGGAGGGCGCTTCCGCTCACAGCGGAAGATCGCACAAAGTATGGGGCATTTACTGATTGTGTGGCTCATACCCCAGTGAGTGTGTTATCAGGGGACTGGTTGTTGGGCATCCCGTGCCCTCTTTGGCTGGCTATGAGGTAATCAGCACAATCTGGAAGAGAAGCCAGAGAGGCGCCATCTTTGGCACGACTGGGCTGCTTATCCTAACAAATACTTCTTTCCTACATCATGAACTCTATGTATTTTCCTTTTCATTGCTTTCTGTTCCTTTGTTTCTTATAAGATCTGGTTTGCTGCAAAGCATTGCGATGTTTTGGAGGGTCCAGAGATATTGCATTTCCCAGTGATGTACCTGCCATTTCTCAGGGGTACACTTTGAGTAGCAGTATCCTAGACTAGTGTTGCTTGATAGAAATACAATGCAAGAAAAATACATCATTTTAAAATTGCTGGTTCACATATGAAAAAGAGAAACAGGAAAAATTACTTTAATAATTTATCTAACTTAATATGCCTAAACTTATAGCATATCAACATATAACCAATATTTTAAAGTTAGTAAAAAGAACTTTTCTTCCTGAGTTTCAAAATCTGGTACATATTTTACACCTTACAGTTTGTCTTAATTGGAACAGCCACATTTCAAACGCCCACTCACCACATGTGGAAAGTGTCACTGTCTTGAACAGTGCAGCTCTCCATAATCTCTTGCATGTGTGCACCAAGATCTATGTGCAAAAATGTTCACAGAGACACTGTACAAAATAGCAAGGCAATGGGGGAACCTAAATGCCTATTGACAGGCCAGTAAATGAACAAATTGTAATGGAAAATTGTATTACTCTGTAAAATTGAGAAACTACAACTTCACACAATGACAGAAGTGAATTTAGGGACATAAATTGAAGTTACAAACAAATTTTATATACATTTATTAAACAATTTTATAAAACTTAAAGACATATAAGGGCTAAAAATAGTCCTCTGATAATATATGTGTACACATATATCTATCATTAAATTTGTTTTATTATTATATATCAATATATGTGTATATATATTATAATGATGAAGCATTAAATAAAGCAAACCAAGTGAGTGATAAAACAAAAGCTGTGTCTATGGTTCTCTGTTTGAATCTGGGTGACAGTCAAGATTTCTGGAAACAGGTGTGATGGGGGGCCACATAGGTAGTTGCGAGTTTCAATTATACAGTAGTTTTTCAGATGACTGGTTACAGTCAAAGTTGTTCTATTTTATGTACTTATATTTCAACTATTTCAAGTTACTATCTTAAATAAGGTTCCTCCAGGAAAATAGAGCTGGAGACAATGGTTGAAATGCAGGTGTTTGCTTCAGCAAGTGATTCCAGGGAACAGATGTGGGCATTTGGGGAGACCAAAACAGGACTGGAGGGACAGCTTGTAGTGACTGAGGACAGCTGGAAGACAGCTGGAACTCAAATCTGCTAGAGTCTTCTGTAAAACCCAAAGAACACACCTCCTTCAAAATTCTGGCTCAAGGAAATGAGAGGTCCAGTTATCACTGGCTCCTGACTTAGTCCAGATGGCCTCATGAGACATTAACTCTGTCCTCCTCCGGGGCTTCCCATCAGCCTCAGGGAGCTTCAGTCCCAAGGTGGGAGGGTTTCACTCAGCAGGGGCCCAACAGCTGTGGTACAAATGACTGGAAGAACAACAAATATTCTAGAGGATGAGTCAGGACCAGACTATCCAATAGACTAAAGAGTACATTACATGTGCTCTGTGTACGCATCAGACATGTTTTAAGTGATAGTGAAGGAAAAGAGCTACATATATGGTCGGCCTGCCATATATGCATGTTCCACATATACAGACTAAGAAGATTTTTAAAAATGAGTCTGGCTGGGCGTGGTGGTGCACGCTTGTAATTCCCGCGCTTAGGAAACGGAGACAGGACGATTGCGCAGGTTTGAAGCCAAACTCACTGGCTTAAGAGACCTTGTTTCCAAATAAAAATATAAAATATAGGTCTGGGAGTGTAGCCCGGAAGTAGAAGGGTTTCCAGGAACCCCAGTAGCACCAAAAAAAAAAAAAAAAAAGATTCTGTGTTGAACATTTTATTGTCATTATTCTCTGAATTATAACAACTATTTGCACGGAATTTACATTGTATTAGGTATTACAAGTAATTCATAGATGACAGAGTATATGAGAGGTTTTACTTGGTTGTACATAGTGTATATGCAAATATTTATTTTATATAAAAGACTTCAGCATCCACAAGTTTTTGTATCTGTGGGGAATCCTGAACATCCCCCCAGATACAGAGTGACACCTGTACTTTTCTTTTTTCCTAGTTAAAACCATGTCATGGGTATTTAATACTTGAGGGATACCAGAAGGACTATTACATGACCAAAAGGCCTTTTGTGACCTGGTCTCTTACATCACTTTGAAACACTCTCTGGGTTCTTTTCACAACATGGAAACACTGCAACTGATGTTCTTGGAAGTCAACAACTCTAGGAGTCAGCTCAGGGTTGTCACCTCAGCACTTGTCTGTCAGTTTGTAGGAGCAGGATACTGTGACCTGCACCCCTACTTTACTGCCTCTACATCACCTGCCCTATTTTTTATTCCTTATTTTGAAACAGCGTCTCACTAAGTTGCGGAGGGCCTCACTAAGTAGCTGAGTCTGTCTGTGAACTGTGATCCTTCAGTCTCAGCCTCCCAAATGCTGGGTTTACAAACGTGCGCCACCACGCCTGGCTCTTGAGTTTCTTTTGCTAGTATGGTATTTATTGATATCTGGCATGACATTATATAATCACTATTTGCTATCTGTCTCTTCCACTAAAGTTAAAGATCCATTGGCCAGGGCTGTTTTTTTTTTTTTTCTTGACTCATACCTGTACCCCAAGGGTGGAAAATAGTACCTAACACCTAGTATGCAATGAATAAACACTTCCGAATGGTCTATTTCTTATTTTAAAAGCATGCTCCTAGCTAGTTCTTCTTTTAATGTTCAGATTAATATAAATTGAAATACTTCACTCGTTCATTTTTATTTTTCCAATTTTCCATTTGAATTACATTTGCCAGAAATAATTACAGCTAATATATCACTTGTGCTGTTTTTAAGAACTCAAATCTAGAACAAGCACTTGCCTGATTGTAAAGACTATGACTTTTATAAACCTAAAGCTGACATTTACCTCTTAATGAGACCCAAATATGGACAATTTCACATGGGTCAAGCCTGAATACTTTGCATAGGAATTGCAAAGTGCTGCATGACGTGTCCATCAGCACTTAACAGACATGCAGTGTCCCTGGGAAGGATTCTCAAGTGTGAAGAGTCAGAGAAGAGTGGTCATGGGATCATGCATGTCCCAGTCTATGTCTTTGTGAAACTAAACTATGGGAAAGACAAACAGGCTTCCCATATTAAATACATTTCATATAATATTGACATTTGTATATATTACTTAATTTAGTCCTAGATTGTTATGACATTTTAGTGTCCAGTAAGCAGTTTGGATCATATCTGGAATTACTTTTTTACTGACAATCAGTACATTTAAAACCAATTAAAATATTTTCTATATAGCTTGTATCTGTTTGTAAAATAGATAGTTTGCTTAAAGAGCATATGGGAATATCAGGTCCAGTGAAGGTACATAAATGAGTATAGGAGGTGGGAGCAGCACAAATAACAATGACTGCAATGATAATTTTTACCCTAGGAAATTGAAACTGTGTGAAGCGAAAGACTAATGGAGCTTCAGTGTTGGCCCCAGGGTACCTATCCAGGTCCTGCAGGCCGAGTTAGTGTCTATGGAGTCTCATCTTTGACATGGGCTACAGATCATGGGTCTCCAGGGAGAAAGGACACTTTATTCGGGGCTAGTAAAACTTTGCCTCAAAGGCAGCAATGATGCCTTATTCGAGAGTGGGGCTCAATACACTAAGATTTAATAAGATGTTCAACATCATTAGAAATCAGGCAGAGGCAAATCAAAATCACACAGAGATTCCATCTAGCTTCCATGAGAATGGCGATCACAAGAAGTCAAACAACAGTAAATGCTGTTGAAAGCCCCAGCGTGGTAGCTCACACTTACTTTGAATGTTGTATTAATAGACACGAAAGAGATAAGATACTGCAGTCTTTATAATGTTTAATGTAACATTTTAACAAGAATTTATGAGATAGAACTGAAGAGGACTAGTAGAATTTCAGATTTAAATATTTTTAGCTTGCATCGCAGTATAGAGTTGTGTTCCATAGATACACAGCCCCTCATTTTCTTCCCTATTTCATGCCAAGTACTTTGGCTGCACCATCCTCAAATATCAATTTAGAAAAACATGTCTGTCAGCAGCTCATTATCCCATCAATTTAAGCTACTATATCATAAATTTGCTGCAAACTGCAGATGGCCTCCAAGATTGTGTTGATGGGATAGAAAACATGCTGGATGCTTCCTAAATGTATAGCAAAAATAAGACGCTTTCTCCAAGCCAAGACTCTATCTCTTTCAATGAAAGCCAGGAAAATATTTGGATTATCATTCAAATGTTCCTCATCAGTCTTTTATGGAGTAGTATGTTTTCCAATAAAAAAAGAGTTCAAGAAAAGATCTCCAGGAAATAACAAAATGCACTAGAGTACCTTCAGCCTCTGAGAGCTATCTCCCAACAATATGACCCACAGTAAAGACATACAGAGACAATAACATACAATTATAATTTTAACAGGCATTTAAATAAAAATTTAAAAATTTATATTTCTGCACTAATGAAAATGTTTTTAACTGACAGATTTCTGTACTAATGTGTGTTTTTTATTATTATTTTATTGCCAGGTGTGGTGGCACATGCCTGAAAATCCAATGCTTGAGAAGCTGAGAGAGGAGGATTGCATGTTTAATGCTAACCTTTGCAATTTAGTTGAACACGCAGCAACCTTGTAAAACCCTGCTTCAAAATGAAACAGAAGTAGACCCCCTGGGTTCAACCTCCTGTACCAAAAAATACTTTATTTGTTTATTTAACACATTCAGAAAGAAGTTTCAAAGCAATAAGAAAGCAAGTTCCTATTTAAGTAGATTCAAAAGGGTGCCAATGTAATTACACTGTAAACCAAGTAACCAGCACAGCATCTATTAATCACATTTAATCGGTTTTCAGAATATTTAGTATGTCTATTCCTTCCATGCCTTTACAAAATTGAAATTTAAAAAAATTATATTGCCTTCAGATACTTGTTTAGCAATGTGGATTATAGTAATAAATAATGTAATAAGTCTTGTGAATAGCATCATTATATTTCAATATAAAGGCTATCTTTTAATGAAATCTTTGAGACTAATTTTGAAACTGTATTAACAAAGACAACTCTACATAAAGTTCTGTTTCATGTAATTGAGAAGAACAGAAAATTACCTAATGTACATTAACATACATTGAAACTTTCCAATTATGAGCCCTATAAAAGTGTGTCCAGAAGTGGCTTTCTGGTTTAGAGGAGAAGCCTAAGCACTAGCAGCCTCCAGGTTGACTTCTATTCTTACTTGCTGCAATATTTTTTAACAAATCTTTAAAAATCTACCAACTTCAGATTCCTCATCTATGAATTTAAGATTTGGGACAATATTATAATTAAGGCCTTACTTTAATAACATTTTGTGATTATGTACTGAAAAAATTTTAGTAAACATTAATATTTTTATTAAATTGGTATGTGTATTGTTGTTTGCACCTGAATCCTGAATATAGTTTGCATAATTGTAATCAATTTGTACTGTACATCCTCAATTTTATGTTCTTTTTTTTACTTTGTGTGCATGGTGTGTGTGTGTGTGAGAGAGAGAGGGAGAGAGAGAGAGAGAGAGAGAGAGAGAGAGAGAGAGAGAGAGAGAGAGAGAGAGAGAGAGAGAGAACAGAGAGACAGAAACAGAGAGAGGGAGAGAGAGATATTCTGGAGACTAACTGAACAAAGGGCTGTTCTATCTCTAAGCTACACCCTCATATCTTTTTATTTTTTGTTTTAATTTTAAAATAGGCTCTCTCTGGTTAGGAACTCAGAAAGAACTAAATGAGTGATATGTGCATGTATGCCATTACCATTTTGTTCCCCATTAGGATGTATGACTACAATGCATTAATAATTTTTTAAATGGGCTCTAAATTGCTGAGAGTTTCACCAAGTTGCTGAGACTGGCCTTGAATTTATAAACTTTCTAGCTCAACTTCCCAAATACTGAGATTACAGGTGTATACCATCATGTGTGGCAAGATTTTACTTTTAATATTATTTATAAACCCATTTCTAGGTATGAGGAAAAAACTGCATTACACACATAAAATTAGCTTGAAATCTCAACACATATTTTAGAATTTCATGTGTTTTATCCATTTGGATGTGAGCTTCCCAAATTCTGTGATTCTTTTTTATTTTATTTATTTATTTTTTGTGGTACTGGGGATGTAATCTAGGGGCATTCTGTCTCTGAGCTATACCTCCAGGCCTATTTTGTGTTTTTATTTTAAAACACAGCTTCACTAAGTTGTGAGGCTGCCTGCAAACCTGTGATTTTCCTGTCTCAGCCTCTCAAGTATTAGGATTACAATCATGTGCCACCACACCTGACTTTCTTTTATGTTTATAATTTCTAGTATCTGGTAGGGAGCTGCATATTAATAGTGAAAACAAATTAACAAATTAAGCTCACATTTATTCATCTATATCAGATGCTGAGCTGTTTTGAGTATGTCAGTTCATTTAGTAATTACAAATGACTTTTCAGACACATACTAATATTACCCAATTTTTAAAATAAAAATAATGAAGCTATGGGAAACTTGAAACTACAAGGAACTTGAATAATTTTTCTATTTACCCAGCCTGCGGCGGTTGTTTTGTAATTCAAAGAGTGAATTCTTAGCACTTTCACAATACTTCAAGCCATATCTATAAACCCAGTTCTTGGGAGGCTAAAACAGGAGAATCACAGGTCCCAGACAAGCCTTAACAATTTAGTGAGACTCTGTAACCTAGCAAAATCCTGTTTCAAAAATGAAAAAGAAAAAAAAGAGAGATGGGTTGTATACTGGAAGTAGAATGACCATGGGTTCAATCCCTAGTCTCTCTCACACAAATACTCACTCACACACATACACACAGAGTGTAGCTTGATGGTTGTCAGTGGCTAGAGGAAGGAAGAAATGGGGAGTTAGTATTGAGTAGTTACCAAGTTTCAGTTGGGAAGATGAAGATATTCTTCAAAGGAATTGGAAGGTTCGAGCAGCCCCTGCCCCGCAGGGGAAGGGCCGGGGAGCTAGGAGGCTGAGACCACGTCTCCCAATCAGGGAGAAGCGAGTTCAGAGTTCAGAGAGGAGCCGACAGAGACAGAGAGACGGGCTCTCCCCCACCAGCCCCCGCGGGCGCTGGCGGTTGACTCCCACGAAATAAAGGCATTCATATCATCTATAATGGATCTCCGCGTGTATCTGTGTGCCAGGGGGACCTGCAATAATTTTCAGGAATGATGATGAATATATGTGATGTCTCTGAATCACAATTCACTTAATAATTGCTAAAATTGCTGAATGTGGTGGCCCAGCCTTATAATCCCAGTACTTGGAGGATTATAATCCCAAAACAGGAGGATTGCAGGTTCCAAGCCAGTTTCAGCATATTAGTGAGGTCTTCTGCAACTTAGTGAGACCCTGTTTAAAAAACTAAAATAGGACTGGGATGTAGCTCAGAGGTAGAAAACCCCTGGATTCAATCCCCAATCCCCAGTACAAAAAAAAAAAAAAAAAAAAAAAAAAAAAAAAAAAGACTCAAAATAAAACTAAAAAAGAAAAAAAAATCTAAAAAATTCTTGACTGCTGTTTAATAGTTTCAGATCTTTTGTTCTTATGTTTTTAAGGCACTGTTTCTGGAACAGGTTTTTAAATATTTTCTGAGTATTTCAAGTTCATACTCATTGACAAGATGCACACATGCATAAGTACAATTCATATACATCTTGCAAACCAGCCAGTGTGATCTTGAAACACAATGAATCTCAGAGACTTGAGCAGTGATGCTGTCTAGATGTGGTAGGTTGAGCTGAGGCTGGCTGAGCTGAGTTTTGGGTCACTGATCTTTCTGTAGTCTCACAGTCAATAATCAATAAACCACAGTTTCCACAACTACACAGTGAATTAAGGTTTGCTTTAGGCCAAGATCAATATACAGAGATCTAGCCTAGTGGGTAGACCATGATAACAGATGGAAAATAAGTCAGATAAAACAGCATATACTGTTCTTTTTAAAGATGTATCTAGCAATTGGAAGCAAGGATGAGACAATCTCTAGGGCATGAGCAGAATCTGGCAAGATTTTAAAGTCTGTTGAGAAATCAAAATGTACTCATTTCTCTTGGGTACTGGATTGCCCCCCCCGATTGCCCCCCCCCAATTACAAGATGCCTAGTGGAAAATAGACCCCAATGATTCCACATTTATTGAATGAGTGCAATATGCATTTATTTATTTATTTATTTATTTATTTATTTTGGTGGTATTGGGGGTGGAACCCAGAGGCTTTCTACCTCTGGGCTATACTCCTAGACCTTTTTTAATATATTTTATTTGGAAACAGGGTCTAAGTTGCTGAAAGCCTCACTAAGTAGCTGAGGCTGGCTTTGAACCCATGCGATCCTCCTGTCTTAGCCACCCAAGCGTGGGGATTACAAGCGTGTGCCACCACACCCGGCGCACTTATTTATTTTTAAGCTTTGATCAGGAATACCCTAATAACGCAGTTTGCGATTTAAAGATTTTTTTTGAGCCAAAGGTTGTGAGAAAAGACTCTTCTTTCTGGTTAAGTGAATGATTTTCCATGTAGTTATTTGAAATGGTTTGGGATAGTTAAATTTTGATAAATATCCAGCAGAAAATAAAATACTAACTACATGAAAAAACTCGGCTCTGACAGAATATACCCAGATTTTCCATCTAAATATATCATCAAGATTTTGTATATATTAATCCTTAAATGATTTTTCAGTTGTTAAATTATTTAATTTAGAAATCAGGGCTATAGAGTGGAAAAAATTATTTAGCTTGTTTCTTACTACACTTATAAGTGAAGGAGGTTTTTTTCTCCCTAAGTACATTCAATTTAAATAAAAATATTACATACAAACCAGAGGAAATAAAAATTATGTATAATAACATTTAAATTAAGGTTAAGAAGACATTGAATATCAATATTTTAAGAAATAATTTGAACAAAATATATATTTTAAATTATTGTCTTAATATCAAAGATAGGAATTAATATATTATTTCTCAGATAAAATAAAAACTTGGAGAAAAATGTTAAAGTGACTTCACTTTGTTAATTCCTTTAATCAAAAGCATTAAGGACATGATGTGTACCAGAGCCTGGTAAATATTAAGAACATGAATGTAAAGCAAGATTCCTCAAAAAGATTATTTGCTTAAGGAAAAAATGGCATTCAACGGAAGGACCCAAGAAGATGATGGAAGTCAGTCTGTGAGAAGTAACCCATGAGAATCAAACTACTTGCCTGATTATTAAAAAAAAAAAAAAAAAAAAAAAAAAAACAGGCCTGAGCAAATCCGTCTAGACAGATGAGAGAGCATGAAGAAAACACAGGGGCTTGTCAACGTATTCCTCCTCTTGAAAAGCACAAGTATTCAAGAAATTTAAAGTTTAAAAGTGTGAACAGTGGAAAATGGGCCAGAATATGGGAGAAGGAGACAAAGAAGACCTTGTATAATCAATCTACTGATGAACTTGAACCTCAAAGCTAGTTGAGAACAGAAAATAATAGAAAACATAATAATACTATGAAATATCTTTTATCTCATTCATTGTTTCCCTAAAAATGGCATAAATGTCAACACAAATTATTTGTCCTTTTACTACCTGGGAACATGCTGGAAAATCAGTTTTGCCTCTCTTTCATTTCTTTCCTTCTCTCCTCCTTTATCTTTCTTTTTTCTCACTTAATAAGATGATACTTAGAAACATTTTCTTTTGCGGGTCTGGGGATGGAACCCACTGGCATTCGAACTTCGAGCTACACCCCCTGCCCTATTTTTTATTATTTATTTTGAAACAGGGTCTCACTAAGTTGCAGAGGGCCTCACTAAGTAGTGGCTGAGGCTGTCCTCAAACCGTGATCCTCAGGTCTCTGCCTCTGGAATGCTGGGATTACAAGCGTGCGCCACCATGCCCGGCCTGAATATTTTCTATTCAAATTATTTATGAATAAATTTCTGTCAGGGCTTCACACAGTATGACAATGTTACATATTTATGTTAAAACATTGCTAGAGGCATACATGGAGAAATTATTTTTCTAATGTCATTTGCTATGAAACAGAAATATATGGCAGAAATGTTCTCTTGTTTTTAAAAGTATGTTGCTTGCTGGGTTTTTTTGTGTGTGTGTGTGTGGTACTAGAGATTGAACCCAGGAGTATTCTACATGCAAGCTACACCCCAGCCATATTTTTTTTATTTCTTTATTTTGAAACAATCTCACTAAGTTTTGGAGGTCCTCACTAATCAGCTGAGGCTGGTCATGAACCTGAGCTCCTCCTGTCTCAGTCTCCCAAGTCCTGGGATTACAAGCATGCAGCATCAGCTTTCTGTTTTGTTTTAAAATACCTATTTATAATTTGTATTTTCATTGAACTTGAAACAATTGTTTGGCATATGGTAGTGGTATTTCTGGATCATATGGTTCCCATTCTTCTGAGGATCCTCCATACTATTTTCCAAAGTGGTTGAACTAATTTGCAATATCAACAACAATGTATTAGAGTTCCCACTTTTCCACATCCTTGCCAGCATTTATTGTTGTTTGTGTTTAGAATGATTGCCATTTTAGTTGGAGTTAGGTGAAACCTCAGAGTAATTTTTATTTTTATTTTTTTGGTGGTACTGGGGTTTCTGGAAACCCTTCTACCTCCGGGCTACACTCCCAGACTTACTTTTATATTTTTCTTATTTAGAAACAGGATCTCTTAAGTCAGCAAGGCTGGCTTTGAACCTGCGGGATCCTCCTGTCTCTGCCTCCCAAGCACAGGGATTACAAGCGTGCGCCACCACACCCAGCTCAGAGTAATTTTGATTTGCATCTCTCTGATTGCTAATGATGTTGAGCATTTTTTATACGTTTATTGGCCTTCTGAATTGTTTGTTTTAATTTTGTGAAGTATCTATTTAGTTCATTTGCCCATTTTTGATTGGATTATTTGTTTTTTAGTGCTGAGTTTCTTGAGTTCTTGTCTATTCTAGATATTAGTTTTCTATTGGAGGAATAGTTGGCAAAAATTTTCTCCCATTTTGTAGGCTCTCTGTTGAGGTTCTTGATAGTATCCTTTGCTGTACAGAAACTCTTTAGTTTAATGCAATCCCATGTATTGATCCACCTTTTAGTTTCTTGTGCCTTTGGGGTCTAAGTCTTAATTTGACATATAACCAATGTTTACTTGATGAGTTTAATTCTACAGTATTTACTGATGAAACTCCACTAAGTCATTTTGTACTTGGGCTGGAACATTTTATACAGAGAAAAACATTCATTGGAAATGTAAGAGGCCTTAGATGATAAACAGAGATAAAAGTGTAACTGGCAAAAATAATTTTTAATTTTGAAGAATTTAGGGTTAAGGCTTATCTCCTAAAGAAAAAGAAATCATGATAAGCAAGAAAGAGGCAGACATGGAAAACATTTCAGAGGAGGATAGAGACCTTTATATAAAGAAAATATCTGATAAGACATTTTCTCTTTGCAGTGATATTGAAAGAATTTTTTTTATTCAGCAAAGTTGTATTTATTTTTTCAACCAAGGATAAGAACTAATATATTATCCTAAAAATGGTTCTTCTTTCAAATAATACAGAATATTAGAACTGTATATTGAGGACTCCACTTCAAACACCAAAAATATCTGCAGATTTCCAAAAGAAAACCATGTTTATCTTACCAATGTAAGTCAACAAGCAAACTGTAAGGCCAAGAATCAATAGTGGATATATAGTAACAATATCTAATTATTTCCACCTCTGTTCCAAGTATCTCAAGTTAACTTAATTTTCATGCCCACTCAGAAATCTTAAATGTATCACCTGGTGCCATTTAGGCAAATCCCCTTGATCATTTCCATCATAATTGGGCTCATGCTGCTATAATTTGAAACAGTGGCTTCAAGAAAGTATTAGTTTTACATAGGGTATGTAAGGGAGTTCTCTGAGACACCTGGAACATGCTGTGCCTTGATTTTCTAAAATCATGAAAACAAGAGAATAATTATGCCCTGTATGAAGACTTAATACACTTCCACTCCTTCGTCACAACATTCCTTGAGGGAGATGCAAGTGCATTACTTGTTCTGCCAGGAACTGGAATTAGATTCTCCTCTGAGTAAGGGCATTTTATGTTTCAAGAAATTATACTTAAGATTTTTTAACAGTTCTCTTTTCTTTTTTGAAAGAAAATTTTAAATCATTTAAAATATTGTGATCTAGCTCCCTAAAATTTGTTTGGGAAAGTTAGACAAAAAGTGTTGTAACTATTTTTGTAAATTTTAGTTATGTTTCTTAAGTGTAAGCCAGAAAGATGAATTGGAGTCACAAACCATTGATAGATTTTCCATTACTAATGCAATTTATTTCCAAATGTAATAATACAGTTGTATTATTATTGTTACTAATAGAATTTAATGCCTGTTATTCATTAATGTATTTCATTGCACATACAATTAACAATTTCTCAGATATACAATTAACTCTTATTAATATTAAACTTTTGAAAGGAGCATATAATGTGTGACAATCTACAGAATTGAAAGAAATTTGTAAGCTTAATTATGAGTTTGTCCCTATGACAAATTCAAAATACACATAATATCATATATTGACTTATATATTGTGTGATGTTTTAAAATGAAATGTGCCTATCATAATATAAAATTATGATAGTTTTTTAAAATATTAAGTACATAAATGTTCAGTAGCATACATAATGCTAACATATAGTTAGAATCTTCCTGTTATGTGTGTGTTGGCATTTTTATACTCAGAGATACTGGTTGTGCCTGATTCTATGTTTGTTCATCTATTTTCTATCATAAATCATTGATTACATATAAAACCGTTTAAGCTCATCTTTAGGATAAATGCACATTAGTGTTTATACTATGGTACGATAGCTCATGTTTCTGGGTAACTACAATGCTCTATGCATTTCAAGTACAGAAACAAGAGTCATAGTGCTAATGGAGTCATTCTGGTACTTGAGCCTTTGGTGTAGCCTAACTGGGTAATGTATCCAATCAATTAATTGGTCGGTCCAAGTAAAGTCAGTCTTCTTTTCCCTGTCAGGATGTCAGTCAGGCCTTTGACTGCAGCATGGACTACAGAAAAATCTATGTGTCTCTGTTTCCTCTGTGTGGCCCTCTGTGGACTTTTCACTTCATAACCTGGGCTTCTGCTGATGTGGACCCCAGAAAAATCTATGTCACCCCCTTTTTCTGCCTATTTACAGCTAATGGCTCCTGCCCAGTTCTGCAGAGTTTTGACCATAACCAGAGAGAGGACTCTTTACTGCTATAGATACAGAGTTTTGATCTGAGGGCTAATAAGGTAGCCTAGCAGGTATTTAATAAACTTTGGACTAAGTCACATAATATTTTAGACTCAGTTAACTTTTGTTCAAAACAAGGGAACAATAGTATCTCTTTCATAGGGTTATAATAATTGAAACAATAATCAATGTGTAGTTCCATGCCTATTACTAAATAAACAATGGGAAAATGATGATGATGATGATGATGATGATGATGATGATGATGATTCTCTTGTTTATCTTTTAATTTCAACACAAACATGATCTTCCTAACATTCAGTGGAGAATAGTTTTTATGTAGTCATAAAGTATTTGTACTGTCATACTTAAACCAAAAGTGTAAAAGTCACTATAAGATGAACTTGGAGAAATGAAAATTATGATTTTGAAAAGGCATCTTCCCACCCCCCATCCCCTAACTGACCTTCACAATGCCTGCACTATCCTCCACATTCCTTCTGCTATGAGACTCCCAATATTCCTCATGTGGCTTCACACCACTCCTCACTTGCTTTCACCACATCTCAACCTTGTACATTTCCTTTCCTAGAGAGAATTTCAGTGGCCTTTCTGCACGCTCATTGTTGACACTGCAGGAAGAGTTGGGGTGTCTCATTTGTGCTCCAAGAATACTATGTATATACTTCTTTAAGTACTCCTCATCTGAGTGTAGTTGATTCTTCTGTGAATTAAAGGAGACATCAGAATCTTGGCAGCTTGTTATGTTTGAATTCTCAGGAACATAAACATCATTATTTGAGCAGGGAAAGCCCACATTAATTCCACAGGTTTTCAGCCACACACTTAAAACACATATTTTAAAGATTAAATGTATTCTCATTTCATTTTAAAGTCATACAAATTATTTCCATGGCTGGTGCCAATTTTCTTCCTTGTAAGGTACTTTATGTACAATCCCATAGCTGCTTTATTTCAACTAGCTTTTCTCTTTATCTTTTTCAGCTTGGGCAGTCATATCTACAATTCTTGAGTTGATGATGGCTAGGTTTATTATAACTATAAATAATAATAAATACATGTTTGACCCTTTAAGGTTGTAGTTGGTTAGTAAAAGAATTCTCCTTTAGTTTTGGTTTGATTATTATCAGGGCATCCTAGTAGGCATCTAAGTAGATGATTCATTCTTTAAATGTCATCTATAGCCCAGGAGTGGTGGTGCATGCCTGGAATCTCAGTACTTGGGAGGCTGAAGATTGCAGGTTTAGAGCCAACTTCAACAACTTAGCAAGGCTCTCAGCAACTAAGCAAGACCCTGTTTCCAAATAAAAAAATTAAATTGGGCTGGAGTAGCATTTAGCTCAGGGGTAGGATGCTTGTGGGTTAAATCCCCATCACCAGAAGCACAGACACAAAATTCCACTTAAAAATATTTTGAGAATCTGGTATTGGGCCTGACTAAAAGTTGAGTGCATATATAGGATGCATATTAAGAAGTATAATATACCCTGTTAAGATCATCATCATAAGATGATGACTGTAAGATCATCTAGACAAAATATTGACTACTTTTAAGAGAAGTACTCCTTCTATATGTCTATTATTATGGTTTATTTGCCTGTACCTAATCCAATAACATTTTAAGTAACTTGCTTTCATCAAACCTTCCCCAAAGAATTCAGTGTTTCACACACACACACACACACACACAAAAAAAAAAAAAAAAAAAAAAAACCTCTTTTAAAATCACATTTCTCCGGGCATGGTGGTGCATGCTTGTAATCCCAGCACTTGGGAGGCTGAGACAGGAAGATCACACATGTTTGAAGTCAGCCTCAGTTACTTAGTGAGGCTCTCAGCAACTTAGTGAGACCCTGTTTCCAAATAAAATATATAAAAACTAAGTCTGAGAGTATAGCCCAAAGGTAGAAAAGCCCCTGAGTTCCACGCTTTCAGTACCACAAAAAATAAAAAAAAGAATAAAATAAAACAAATCATATCTCATAGGATTTTATAATACATAATAAGTACATAATTACATTACCAAGAAAAATTGGCATGCCTGGTTTGAGGAACAAGCACAGCTGCCTTTTGTAAGCACTACTGGAGGATGAGATGGATGTCGGGAGTGAGCTCAGCCTGCAGAATGGTCACCAGCATTCAGTGGCCTGTGGACAATGCTAGGCTACATTTTATACAAAGAACAGAGTGCTTTACTTAGAATCGAGACTGCATTAATCGTATGTATGTAGAATGAAAACATCGTTAAGGAGTAAACTCATTTATTTATAAATCTATAAGAACAGTTTGCATACACAAAGTTTAGAAGTGCTGCAAGAATATTAGTAGAATCCATTCTGCTGATGAACACATCCAAAAAGGATTCTGAATGGCAGCTACATGACTGGATTTGACGCAGGAAGAGGAGATGGAAGTGGAGCAGATCTGGGAGGTGTCCAGATTCTAATCCCTGTATGACCAACACAGGTCATGTGATGACTCTGAGCCCCAGGTGTGTGAAGTGCAGATAACATCTGTCCTAACACACCATTAAATAAGGTGCTAAATGTGGAAACTTCACAATAGCTGAAAAGTTCATAAAAATATGCAATTTATTATATTTGACACATTACATTTAATCCATAGAAAAGTCAGCTTTAAACATGGAAAATGCCCTTGGGTGGTTTTCAAATGTGTTTACTTGTCAGAACTTTCCTTCAAACAAACTCCCATTTGAAGCATCAATACCTAAAGTAGTGATAGCAAAGCAATAACAAGTTGATCTGGCAAAGGAAAACCTAGAGTCTCACTAACTAAGACTTGTCTCTCATCTGGTCATGCACCCCTTAAGACATCTCCATGCATTTCTTACATTTCATGAAACATAATTTAATACAAGATATCCAAGCCAGCACCCACATTTTGCAGATAAAAAGTCTGTGGGTCCAAATGGCCTAGTCAGTAATGAATGGAAACTTGGGGCTATAATCCTCAGCTTCACCGTTAGCAATTCCTAATATGGAGACTGTTCATGTAGTGCCTTCTAACAAAGAGCACTCTTGAGTACACTCCTTTATTTTCTGGTTCATTAGAAGGTTACTGCTAGCATAGGAACAGATGAGGAAAGCTGCATGCAAGGTCAAAATACAGCAGATGCACAGTCAGCCTTGCACCTACAGCCAGGTAGGTCAGGAGAAGGAGGTAGGTTGTTCACTCACTATACAACCATTAGCCATCTGCCGTGTGCCAATACTAAAACTAAGCTGCTCCATCATGTTTTAAATACCAATTTTTTTTTCACTACTGGGGATGGAACCCAGGGGCATTGTACCTCCAAGCTATACCCCCATTCCTATATTTTAGTCTTGTTATTTTTTGAAGCAGGGTCTCGTCTCACTGAGTAGCTGAGGCTGTCCACAAACCATAATCCTCTGGTCTTTGGCCTCCCAAATACTAAGATTACAAATGTGCTCCACCATGCCCGGCTCCCAAATTTGTTTATAAAATGCCGAAATGGTGCAGTTCTAATGTTTCTACGGGAATTTTTTGGGTTGTACAGAAAAGGGACATAATTTCTATTTCCACAGATTGTGTTCTGCAATCTAGATGCTAAAGCAATCTTTTTTTAAAATACTTTTATTGATGCAGTCTCACATCAAAATTTAGTTAATAGTGATAGTGATATATATGCACACAGCACTTGCTGGGTTCCCCCTCCTCCCAGCTTCCTTCTCACCCCCCCTTCCCTACATAGGATATTGAAATTTGCATTGGCCTTCTCACATACAGTACATAATGTAGATAGAAGCGCACCATTCATTGATTCTCTATGTAGTAGTCTTAATCATTCTCTCTCCCTGTCTCTCTCTCTCTCAAACACACACACACACACACACACACACACACACACACACACACACACACCTCATATAGGCTTAAACACTAGCATTAAAAAAAGAAATTGCTCAAATGGGTAAGAGAGAAAACTTCCTCAGAATATTATACATCTGATACATCAGTTATAGACAGGTAAAAAAATAGGAATCCCAAACTAGAGAGGTTTTCCCATGCTCAACATAAGATATTTTCATGTTTTATTTTTCACATTAGTAGATTTCAGTGTGAAAAGTATCACTTCTGTCCTAATAAATTAAAAGTATCCAAATATTTAAGATAATAAAAGTCAATTAGAAGCACTTCAAAATTATATACAAAACTGCTCAAATTTACTGAAAGAATACAGTTAGTTCATTTTTGAATGTGGGAAAAGTTTATTTGAGTAAAATAAGAAAGCCCCTAAGGGATCAAATGTAAATACGCCCGGAAATAATACTTTAGAAAAAAGGAAATGTTTGACCCAGTGGGAGAAACTGGAATCTAATTTATGTTGCAAAAATATAAACCAAGGCTAAAATGCAATGTGGTTAGTTATGAAGTAACTGTAGAAAAACAAATTAGCAGAAAAATCCTGAAAGCACAAATGATGTGGTGAAGGGAACAATTTTTAGTACACATTACAAAATAAGCAAAAAAATCAAATGGAAAATGACAATTAAGAAACAAATGAAAACAAATACTATTAAAGTAAATTATAATTTTACTAATGATTAAAATGAGTTTGACAATATGTAGGAGTTAGTAATTATATCTCCTGCAAACTTTGTTTAAATAATGTTTATTGTAATGAGTCTTTAAGTTATAAACTTCATTTTGAATGTTTTATTTTATTCATAAATGAAAGAATAATAGCTTTTCCCCTAATACTGGGCCTAATTAAAGATTGGTTGTACAGAAGCTATTTCAAATTTCTCAGGCAGTCTCACCAAGTAGAAATAATAGTAATATTTTTCAGACTTTCAAGTAACTTTCCTAAAATTTCTTAAGTTGAAAAGTTTTGCTTTTATTTCTCTTTGCTTTCCACAGTATTTGTTTCCTCTATATTTAGGATGATGAACTTTTGCTGGAATATGTTTCCATTCTGTTATTCTTTTCTTTCAAATCAAAATAAAGAAGCAGACCCGACTTGGTACCCTTGAACATTTCACACGATATAGTATAATTAAATGGCATTTAATGCAGTAGTGTGTTCCAGATATTAGCTGCAATCAACTCAAGATAATGAAAAATTAACTTCTCATCCTCAAAAGAAAAAGGTCAGTAGTGCTAACTTGGGACCAGTTCAAATGTATTGTATCATACCCTTCTGTGGCAATGTTTTCTAAAGTATGTTTTGTGAATTTAGAATAGGCTAGAAGAAATTTCTTTATTAATTAGTTCTCAATCAATATTTATTGAAAATCTACCTCTCAATTACAATCCTGTGGGTTATACAAAGATGGGTCAGATGGTTTATGGAGACAAATGTGTGTTCTCATGCTCTATTACAAAATGGACAAAGATGTGTTTGAAGATAGACCTAGATAAAGGTCTGTGAAAAAATATTTTCTCCCTAAGCCTGATTTTTTTTTTCATTTTTGTAACACTCCTTTGGCTAAGGCCTGTGTCTCCTATGTTGCTGATAAATTCTTTTTGCAATGCCCTTTAGACAATGAGAAATTTACAGGGTTGGCAATCTTCCAGCTTCTTTTTCCCCGAGGCATTAGTAGCAAGAGAAGGAGAATTAAACATTCTAGTCTGTCTGATTTTCAGCCAATGACCTCTGTTCTCTGAAAACAGGGAAATGCATAACCCTGATCTGTTAATTGGCCTTATTCCCCTAAGTTATTCATGGGAAGAAATGTTTTCCTCTTTCATAGTAATAAAAAGCTCATATCTCAAATGCTTTCTAACCATTATCATTCCAGAATGTGAATGTTCATACCATTAACTGAGTAAAAAGCAGATATGATCTGGGATCTTACTCTTCACATATTGTCTTTGTTTTATTTTATAATTAGCGCATACAATAAAAGATTTCAGATCTCCAGATATATACTGGAGATCATTCTTCATGTAGAGGACTCAGTTAAGACAAATGAGGAACTTGGCGCAAAATTTGAGGGGTTTCTGAAAAGCTCAATAACCAAGAAAAATACTGCATAGTTCAGTATTTATAAAAATAAAAATTAACAGAAAATTTATAATGAACTAAAGATCATAACTTTAGATAAAGTCAAATCAACATGGCTGATTTTTTCTTTTGCCTCAAGCTGTGAATCAGCACGACATGAAAGTCTTCTCCGAATCTTCATTGTCAGTGACTGTGTTGCACTGATCACTCCTTTAAGATTCATTTGTTTGGTTTATGACAGGTTAACAGACTTGTCATGACACAGTTACTTAGGCAACTTTTGTTAATTGGTCACTAAATTAGTTTGCTTTAAACTTACAGAATTGATAAATCATTCTAATGGCATATAGAGTTCACCATAATAATGGTTCTATCTTTCCCAAATTTTCAGTTTTCCATTTGTCATTATAGTCTTTTAGTGGTTTTACTTCTTATACAAATGTTGTCTTAAATTCTTGGAGATTATTTTTACTATATTTTATAACAGATCATTGACTACCTTCCTGACAAAACTATGCTTCCTCATGTCCTCCCCAGGGCTTCATAAACACACAGTAGAAACAACACATGATACATTAAAAATTTCAAACCCTAATTATAGACATGTTTCAATTGTCTCAAAAATAATTTACTATAATTTTTTGGAATTTACTATTTTTTACCATAAGAGACACATTAATTTCTTTGTTATTTCAAAATAGATGATTGTAGCTTAGCAGTGAAAGAAATATACCACCACTAGAGTAACTGGAATTTATAATGTTAAACATCCCAGTTCCCTTTATTCCTCACTAACATTCTGAATGGATCAATGTTATTTAAATCAGAGACAAATATAGAGTATCATACCTCTTCCGGTGGAGAGTGAGAACTTCGTTCTCCTGGGGTAATTGTGCCCATTAATCCTTTATGTATTTTGTGATTTTGTTACAA
Organism: Muscardinus avellanarius; assembly: GCF_963383645.1. Classification (NCBI taxonomy): domain Eukaryota; kingdom Metazoa; phylum Chordata; class Mammalia; order Rodentia; family Gliridae; genus Muscardinus; species Muscardinus avellanarius. Next base: position 66,825,689 of record NC_137794.1, on the reverse strand, counting down.
TAAATTTTTACTTTTAAATATGCTATAAATGAAAAATACTACTATATTAACTTTAGATATATAATTTTGTCTTAGAGTAATTAAAAGTAATAAAAAGTCTATTATAATTACTTTTAATAATTTGCAGAGATCTCCGTTTCTTTATATATACTTTACTTCTGCCTAATGTTATTGTTTATCTCTAAAGAACTTAATCTAAATTTTCTTGTAAGCTATTATGCTCATAATAAGTCTTGGTTTTTGTCTGGAAGAGATGTTATTTCTATTTCTTTATTAAAAAAAACATTGGGCCGGGCATGGTGACACACGTTTGTAATCCCCATGCTTGGGAAGCAGAGACAGGAGGATCGTGCAGGTTCAAAGCCAGTCACACACATGTTCTCTCTACATGTGAAATCTAAAAAGTTTGAACTCATGGGAGCAGAGAGTAAAGACTGCTTTTCAGGGACTGAAAGTTGCCCCAGGACTCTGGCACATGTTAAATAAAGAATACAACATTTTAATTAGACAGGAGAAATAATTCCAAAGATTTAATGTACAACATAATAACTATAGCTAATAACTATGTATTTTATACTTGAAAATTGCTAAGAGAGTAAATATTAAGTATTCTCACCAGAGGGGGAAAAAGTATGTGAGGTAATGTATATATTATTTAATGAACCATATATATATTTTAATGAAACATTCAGCCTTATATATAGGTTTCAAAGTATCATGTTGTATATTATAAATATAAACAATTTTTGTCAACTTAAAAATGAAAAAAATAAAAAGAACTTGTGTAGTAATTTAGAAGCATTTCTCCACATCTCTTCATAACTTCAATTAACAGAGCAATGTGTTCTCAGAAAATAAAAATTGGGTATTGATTCCAGTCACCTTTTATGCAAATCCTACTCTGGCAGAAATTCTTTTGTGCAGGAATATTTGTATAAATTTTGAGATCAGAAAAGTTTCTACTTTATTTTTTCCTTGATCACTTCAATCAGATCTTAAAAGAGGAAATTATAAACCATTTTCTGCTATATTCCTAGAAATGTGTGCGACTGATTAAAAAAGAGAATGCAAAGAAAAAAAACAGTTATTTCCATGAAAAAGAAACTAACAATTACAAGAAAAAGTGTACTGTCTTTTGCACAGTTTAGAATCTATGGACACCAACATAAATAAGATTAAATATATTTTTGTAATTTAACTTTAATTTTTTAAAATTTGGATAATTATTAGGAAACATTTTAATTATAAATTTATAGATTAGTGAGAATAATTTATACATAGTGAGAAGAAATAAACAAAATTATTACTGTAGGGTAGTCATTGTTATTTGATCTGTTCATGTATACCTTCAACCTTTGCTTTTACCACCTTCAATTTGTCACTCTTCCTCTCCAAATTAACAGCATATTCTGAATATTTTCCTGGAAGCATTAGGTTTCATAAAAATGCTTTCAGATTTTCTATTTGCTATAGCTGTATTTTATTTTAAGCTATCAAAATAGAATTTATTATAAATTTTTCCACCCCCACATCAATAAAATAGTGCTTTTGGAATCTGTTTGTCAAGTAAACATTTGATTATTTGTACTGGAAAATAAAAAGCAAATTTTCAGACTCTTATTTATACACATGAATGAATTATAACCATATGGGAAATCAAAATTATCTTGCAAGATACCTGAATGCTTATCTTTAAAAGTAATTCTGTAGTTTGAGTATTACATTTTATGAGCTCACATTAATTAAATAACTGCTCTGTTTTTGTTCATTGGCAGTACTGGGATTGAGCATAGGGCCTCACACATGCTAAGTAAGTACTGTACCACTGAGCTACCCCAGCCCTCATATTACCTAAATAAAACAATTTTATGTCAACACTTATTCCTCTTGTTAAAAACTGTATCTCCACATGGACCTTTATAAAAGTAAGACCAATTTATAAACTCAAAAGCAATATATAAAACTGATTGTCTTTCATAGCCTTATCAATACCGGGGACGATAAAATACTCTATCTTACAAAAGGGTAAAAATGAAATTTCATTAACTGTTTTCTGTTTTTCTGATCACAAATTAAAATGGATATTTTTAAATTATGAAGTACATATTCAATTTTTATGATATTTTTGAGCTATTTATTTTCTTAATACTTTTTGTAAGACACAAAGGGTAAACTTTTATACAGTCTTTAAACTTGTGAGTCTGTTTTCTGCTTTCTGACTTCTGGTACTTGTGTCATGCTGCGGAGGTCATTCTATACACTACAATTTAAAATATCACCTAAACTCTCTCAGCATATTTTAATCTTTGATATATATTTTTATTTATATCTTCAATAAATAAATGATAAATCCATTAGAAATTTATTATATATGATTAATTTATAATGTGTAATGTTGGGACATGACTTTCCACAGCCTTTCTTCTAAGTTTTTTAAATGTACCACACACTGTCATTATCTGGAGTCACCCTCAGGCAATATCCAACTGTAACTCAATAGCCATCCACCAACCTTTGCCCAGCCCTCCCTCCTGCCCTCCTGCCCTCCTTTCCACAGCCTCTTATAAGTTTTATCACTTTCCCAAGACCACCCTGACTCCAATCTGAACTAACTGGTCTTTTTACTCTCTTTTTAGTGGCCCACTAAGAAAGAATAAGAGGAAATTTTATAAGATGGAACTCAGGTCCTGTCCTTCCTTTCGTAATCTGGAGGGATGATTTTCTGGCTTGCTATCAATTAAGATCGTTTTTTACCAATTGGCTCCCAGAGCCTAGACTTCAAACAAACACAGAGGTATATATTTCCCCATCATCTTAGCTCTCCAGTAGCTTCCAAGACTAATAGTTTTGTTTCATGCCCTGGATGATCACATCACCCAGTTTCTGGCCCCA